>NC_059435.1:73178115-73351710 GCF_021028975.2 Sphaerodactylus townsendi | reverse complement strand
GTGTAAAACATATTAAAGAAGTGGAAGTGTTTGGATTTATACTCCTCCCCCCCCCTTTCCTGTAAGGAGACTTAAAGGGACTTACAAACTCCTTTCCCTTCTTCTGCCCGGAAACAGACCCCTTGTGAGGTAGGCGGGGCTGAGAGAGTTCTGAAGAACTGTGTCTAGCCCAGGGGTCTGCAACCTGCGGCTCTCCAGATGTTCATGGACTACAAATCCCATCAGCCCCTGCCAGCATGGCCAATTGGGGCTGGCAGGGGGGGATGGGATTTGTAGTCCATGAACATCCGGAGAGCCGCAGGTTGCAGACCCCTGGGCTAGCCCATGGTCACTAAGCAGGAATTTTTGAGTGGGGGCCAAACCTCGTTCACCAGCTAAGAGTCCGCTTCTCGTGAAGAGCAGTGGGGAACAAAGCCCAGTTCTCCAGATTAGAGCCCACTGCTCGTTACCACTACACCACACTGACTCTCTAATTCCTATGTCTTTTCTATTGTCTCACCCCATATGTCCCGAGTCGCACCCTTCGCTCAACGGAGGCAAACTTGCTGGTGGTCCCCTGCCCCTCTATGATGCGGCTGGCCTCCACGCGGGCCAGGGCGTTTACTGCCCTGGCCCCTGCCTGGTGGAACACTCTTCCTCCAGCAGTTAGGGCCCTGCGGGACCTTGGGGAGTTCCACAGGGCCTGTAAAACTGAGCTGTTCCACCGGGCCTTTGGGGGGACCAACCGCTGATTCCGCCCCTCTCATTGCCCTGTTCACTGGCTGTGTATCTGACCATCTGCCAGCCCCCTCCCAGAATTTGACCACTCCCAGGATTTGATCACTGGGGTGTGATGCCAGACTCCAGCAAGTTATTATCATTAATTATTAACTATTTATTGACGGATGCCGCTGCTATAGTTTTAAGGTTTTGTATTTTAACTGGGGTTATTCAATTTGTTTTATTATGTTTGCTGTTGTTTGCTGTACACCGCCCTGAGCCTTAAATAATAATAACAATAATAATAATATTGTTTTTCATAGATATATCTCACAAATGTTAATGCACATTTCCTTTTTTCCAGTTAAACTGAAAACAGATAACAAAGAAGAAGAGAGGTATTTTTTAAAATTTCTGTGATATTTAAAATTCAGTTGAAAGTGTTTTTGCTTTTCATGTATACACAAACATTCAGACTGGCCATTCAGGTTATTTAATTTTAAATTAAAATACACATTTTTAAATTTTTGCTTCTTAATATAGATGTGGATATAGATTAGTCACGTCCAAATTGTAGTCTTATATCAATGGAGCAGAAGTAAATAAAACTTCGTGATAATTTAGTGACCTGTAATCATTTCCACCTATACTTGTAGAATGAGTTTCCTTTCTGGATTCAAAAATAGTACAATGAAGAATATTTTATTGTACATTTTATTGTCATGTTTTTAGAAATAAGAGTTCCATGCGGCTGTTTTGCATTTTTCTTTGTAGTCAACAATGCGCCAATGAAAGCCAGTTGAGAGAGCTCACTCAGTATTTTGGAATCAACGATAGATTTGAATTGCCTGCCAGCAAGGAGAGCGCTCCAAAGGTGATTTATTATTCAGAGTTTCTCATTTAAATGTACTGTTCTTCAGAGGACAAGAAGACAATAACCTCATCATATCTTTTAACGATAAATACTTATATAACTTCACCTATTAGCTAGAATGTGTTTTACTTTTTAAAGAACCTTGCTTCCTTTGTTGCTTCTGAGGCCCCTTCCGCACATGCAAAATAATGCGTTTTCAAACCACTTTCACAACTGTTTGCAAGTGGGTTTTGCCATTCCGCACAGCTTCAAAGAGCAGTGAAAGCAGTTTGAAAGTGCATTATTCTGCATGTGCGGAATGAGCCTGAGTAATCACTTGTAACAACACCTTGTGAAAAACTGTATTGTTGTTTTCAGATTTTTGATCCTATAAATCCTAGAGCAGGAATATGTTTTTAACAACTCTGATCGGTTTCCCATTCCACCCTTTTTTCAAAGTCGAATATGTTGGTGGTTGTTGATTAACATTAATGAATAGGGTTTAAAAGTGATTAATGTATATTAAAAATTATTACATCCAATGAGAGCAGTCACTGTTCATACACATGTGCTGATGTTTTAGCAGAGATTTCAGTTTAGATTTCAGTGTTTTAGAGTCAGTCTAGATTTGGATTAAATTTACCAAAGTATGAAAAAATCCCCACCTTGAAAAAAATGAATGTTTATTGATAGGTTGATTGAATTTAGTATATCGCCCATCCCCGAAGGGCTCTGGGCGGTGTACAAGATAATCAACCATTACAATCACAGCAAACTATACAACAATTAATAAACCTAAAAGGATAACATAGAGAATTACCGATTTGACCACTGATATTCACAGGACAGAATCAATCCATCCAGCTCTGTCTCATTGGAATAGATCTATTGATGGAGAATATGGGTGGCAATCAGCGGTGGAACATCTCAGTTTTTAAGGGCCCACGGAACTGACCAAAGTCCCGCAGGTCCTAATGGTTGGTGGAAGAGTGTTCCACCATGTTGGGGCCAAGGCACTGAAGGCCGTGGCCCGAGTGTAGGCCAACCAAATCATGGAGGGGCCAGGGACCACCAGTAAAATTGGCCTCTGCAGAATGCAGAGGCTGAGTGGGGACATAGGGAGAAAGACGGTCCCTGAGTTATGAGGGCCCCAGGCCACGGAATCCCTTGAAGGTCATCACCAATATCTTGAAGACGATCCGGTATTCAATCAGGAGCCAGTGCAGTCGGTGCAGCACAAGAGAGAGGTGATCCTGCATAGAACATAGAACTACAGCAGTGGCGTAGGAGGTTAAGAGCTCGTGTATCTAATCTGGAGGAACTGGGTTTGATTCCCAGCTCTGCCCCCTGAGCTGTGGAGGCTTATCTGGGGAATTCAGATTAGCCTGTGCACTCCCACACACGCCAGCTGGGTGACCTTGGGCTAGTCACAGTTCTTCGGAGCTCTCTCAGCCCCATCTACCTCACAGGGTGTTTGTTGTGAGGGGGGAAGGGCAAGGAGATTGTCAGCCCCTTTGAGTCTCCTGCAGGAGAGAAAGGGGGGATATAAATCCAAACTCCTCTTCTTCTTCTTCTTCCTCTTCTAATATAGTGAAGTAGTGAAGTGGCACCATGCCAGAATTTCTTTTGGAGAAAGATAAGATCTAAGAACTGAAAAGACAGAGCGGTAATTGGCATTCTGCATATTATTTGACACATACACATCACATTTTTTTCCAGGGGAGCTCCAGGGATGGAACAGATAAGTCAGATATTGAGATAAAATTTTACTCTGACAGACGTAAACTAGTCCATGTGATTTTTTTTAAAATGGCAGTATTTATCCAACACATAAGGTGGAACTAATGCTAGCCCGACTGAACGCCCTACCTTCAGCAGTCCTGAGCGGCAGATTTCTCCAGATCCCATACCAACAAAGAATGTGTCCCTGCTCACAAAAAGCCATTGAAACAATCGAGCACATCCTCCTAGATTGCGAACTATATACTTCATCTAGAAGACAATTTATAGACCCATACACTGAGAACTATGCCAACTCACAAGACATGGTTAAATCCTTCTTTCTGCTTTGTGATCAGTCTCCTCAGAGATCCCTAGACGTTGCCAAATTCCTGGCGCTGGCACAGCAGATTCGCCACAGATTTTAGTTTATTTATTTATTTATTGTTTTAACTGCTGGAAATGTTCGAACCTACTTATTTTAACTTGATTCTCCTCAACCTCCCTGTTGTGTTTTAGACTTATTTTAGACTTATGCCAATAAAAAGGTTGATGATGATGATGAGGTGGAACTGATGCAACTGTTTGTTCTTGAACTGCCATTCCGGGAGTACTCAATGAGATCGCCCTTTAAAAATATTCTATGTGTGATTTATTATACATGGAGATTAAAGCTATGTAAATGAATATTATTTTGATATAATAAATATACTTGAACATGTGTTTACAGTATTCAGTTGGTATTCTACTGGGAACTTTTTTATTTGACTTTTTTTTCAGTCTGGCCTTGAAATCAGCATAGACAGAGCTGTAGCCGACAGAGATATTGCACGGGCTGACGAGCTAAGTGATAGATTAGCTACTCGAGAGGTAAGTGAACCTTTACAGATCTTTCTACTATGGCTAACTATTATACTTTGACAATTTGTCTGATTCTCCTGGTTCTTTTAGGAAACATATTTCTCAGGTGTATGGCTAGGAATAGACCATTACAGTTGAACAAGTGGGCACCCGCAAGGACTTGTGGGAGGCATCTCATTTCCCCCTCCCTCACTATTCCCTACTTCCTTCTCCTGAAAGCCCTCATAAACTCTTCCTTCTCTTCTTAGGGTTGCCAGTTCCAGGTTGGGAAATTTCTGGAGGTTTGTGGAAAGACTCTTGGAGGCAAAGTTTGGGGAGGGAAGTAGGATGTAATGCCAAAGAGTAATCATTCAGAGCAGGGGTGGCCAACCTATGGCACCCCAGATAAGAACATAAGAACAAGCCAGCTGGATCAGACCAGAGTCCATCTAGTCCAGCTCTCTGCTACTCGCAGTGGCCCACCAGGTGCCTTTGGGAGCTCACATGCAGGATGTGAAAGCAATGGCCTTCTGCGGCTGTTGCTCCCGAGCACCTGGACTGTTAAGGCATTTGCAATCTGAGATCAAAGAGGATCACGATTGGTAGCTGTGAAGAGTTCAGGAACATTCTGAAAGTGTCAGTTGGAGGATGTGGCTCAGAACACAGGAAGGGCAGTTAGTGAGTGAGGGTTTAACTGAAGCTGAAGCCCAGTTCGTTTTTTCCTGAAGTTTTCTTTCGTTAATTCGTTAGAGCAACTTGTAAGCTTGCCTGTTATATGTAATAAACTACAAAAAAGAAGTTTCTGTGAGTGTATTGAATCAATAAGCAATTCAAGTAGAAGGGGACTGTGGAGTCTTCCTTGACATGGTGGCAAGCGGAGGGATTTTGAAATACACTCAGTGAGCATTTTGTTGGCAAGCAAAGAGTGTAAATTTGCTCTAGTACAAACCACAGATTTCAGTTGAATGTGCAGATGGACGAACCAGTAGTGAAACCTCGATCTAAAAAGGTGAATGAAGTGCAGGCCTGCTACTGGAAGAGCTCCAGAATATGCACACCATTTTTCTCAGTTGAAGCCAGAATCAAGCAGCAGAGTGGTGAAGCCCAAGAGTTGGGAGCCACGGGACAGCTTTCGTTGAATGGCAAGGAGTTGAGAGACATGGATGAGAATGACCAAGTGAAAGGTCTGTAGTACACCCCCAGAGGGACCTTCCAGAGTTAATGCAACCAGACCGGATAGTATAGACACAGACGATTCCCCAGTACCAAATCCAGCACCGAGGGGTTTGGATGAGGATGTTGTAAACGCTTATGCACGCTAATAAGAAACCACCAAGGAACTTGCTGATGCAGGATAGACAGAGGGAGCTCTCACTGCAGCTTGGCAGAAGAGACAGTTCCCCAGGTAATCGTGCAGCAGGGTGAGTCAGTGGAAAGTTTTTTTAGCTTTGTTTGAAGCCGCCTTGAGAGCCGAAGTCTCTAGAAGAGAGCAAGTGAGGGCGCTATGGTCTTATGCTATTGGAGATTTAGCTCAGTTATTATGTGAACTTACACGTGGGTGAGTAGCCGCCGATGAGTATATTAAAAGGCAGGCCTTAGCCAGGTTTGGAATATCCTCGAGGCAGTTGTGAGAAGGACTGAGGGGAGCTTTCCTGGTGAGGAAGGAGAGCTATGTTGCTTTTATGGCTCGATTGAAACTTATAGTTCAGTTAGAATGGTATAGAGCTGCAAAGGTTCAGTCCATAGGAAGACTTTTTTGCAACTTGATAGCAAGAGAGCAATTTTTTCACACACTCCCCGAAGAAATCTCAGCTCTTGTTCAAGCTAAAGAGAGAACTTAGATTTATCTTAACTTGGCTGCTTTCGTGACCACAGATGGCCGCTATAAAAAGCAAGGAAAGAAAAACCAGCACGCTTTGTATCAGAGAAGAGAGAATTGTTTAAAACCAACCCAACAGAAATATTGGAGTTTTACGGGTAAAGATGGAGAAAAAAGCTCTGTTTGTGAGAAAAGGACTTCTTTCCAAGGCCCAGTAAACCGCTAGCTTTCGAGATCTATATACACCAAGGGAATATAATCAGTTTTTTTTGTGTGGAGAAAGGGGTCACTTCTAAATCGCCAAATGCAAGAAATAAGAGAGAAACAAGAGTGCAACATGTTGGAAATAATCGGGTTTTGGTGCAAAATGAAGATTGGGAGGAGATTAACATTCACCAGGTAGTTCTGCTTGTTCCAGTGAAGGAGAAGAGCCGGTCACCGTGGTGATGAAGAACTCTGCTAAGTCCTGGAGAAACTCTATGCTTGACAACTTAAGAGATATGCTGCTGGTGATGAAGAACTTGTTAAATCCACTGAACAAGAACCAAGAGTGAGAAATGGGAGAGTTAACAGCTGGTTGATGTAAATAGTGTGATATCTGAGGAACAGAGACAGTGGGTTGGAGATCCTAGGGCTAAGGAAAGTGTTGCTACTTGGGGGGAAGTTGTAGAAGCAAGGTTGCTTGACACAGGGGCAGATATAAGTTCTATCAACAGAAAGTTGTTAAAGCAAATAAGTCACTGCCACAGTAGCTGGGAAGGATGCAGGTTACCCCATATGAAGGACCCCCCATGTACTTAGATTTAGTAATTGATTCATATCCAGGACTCCCAGAATTGAAAAAAGGACATATATGCCATTGTACATGATGTTTCTGATATGCCTTTTATAATTGGAGCAGATGTGTTGTACCAACCTAGGGACAAAATGAACGCAGTAGTTACTTGTGGTCAAAGGCTAAAACAAGCACTGGTGAAAAGAGAGAAACAGAAGGCTCAAAGGGGGGAAATTAGAAGATGTATTAAGGAAAAGTTTCCAACTAGGGATCTCTAAAGCTGGAAAAAAACTTAAGTCAAATATATAGGTGAGCAAAAAAGAAAAAGTGGGGTGGAAGTGGGAGTTGACAGCAAAAGCTGAGCAATAATCCAAGTCACAAATTGAGGGAAAGAAAGATGAGTCATTAAGCTAACTCCTAGTCCAGCTATGGAAGTTGAAACTCTTACATTTTGAGGATAAAGAAAATGTATGTCATGAAAGGTCTGGAGCAGTTTAAAACTGAACAAAGATCATGTACCACTTTTAAAAGAGTTATGTGAAAAGGCAGAGGTTGCTTCTGGAGAAGTATCTAAAGAAAATCCCTGAGAGATTTATATGGCAATCTGGCTTATTGTAATTTCCAAAAATGGAGGCAGGGCTTTTCTGAGAAGGGAAAAGTAACCCTTACAGTTAGTAATTCCAAGAAAGTACAGGGAAGAAATTTTAGAACTATTCATAGTGTCCCATTGGCTGGACACCTAGGAATAAGAAGGACTCATGGAAAGAATTCAAAGGCAGTTTTTTTAGCTAGGGTTGGACTAAAAGCAGTTAAGGATTTTTGCAAGACATGTGATGTATGTCAACGGGTTGGGCATCGCCACTGATAGAACTAGGTGCAGCTACGCACCTACCCAGTAATTGATGAACCCTTTGTAAGGGTCAGTTTGGAGATTTTAGGTCCCTTACCTAAAAGTAGTCTGGGAAAACAGTATATATTGTAGTTATAGTTGACCATGCAAACCAGATTTCCTTTGTGCCTTTTGTGTGAGAAACATTACATCTGTGTCAGTAGCTAAGGCCTTAATGGAATTTAGGTCCACATATGGTGTGATGAAAGTACTCAATGACTGATCAAGCCCCTAATTTGATGTCACAGGTGATGAAAATTTTCTAGGAGTTGGTTGAGGTTCAGCATGCCCCTGTAGTGGCTGTGAGCAACCCTCAGTCAAATGGTTTAGTGGAGAGGGCCATTCAGAACTAATGGACAATTGTTGAAGTCTTATGTACTAAAGCATTCAAATTCATGGGATCTGCTGCACCATATTTGGACGCTTGCTCTCCTCGTGATTCAGTCCAAGAAAGCCTAGGATTTAGTCCAAATCAGTTATTGTTTGGTAGAGATAATAGAGGGTCCCTTTTGGGTTTAGCTAGAGCAAATTGGGAAGGCTTTAATTGACAACTCTTTGTCCCAAGGATGTAAATGCATATTTCTGTGAGTTGCAAAGAACTCTGGTGGAAGTAAGGACAGCTGCAGTAGAGAATTTGAAGCAGGCTCAGTAAAAGCAAAAGACCTACTTTGATGTTAAGGCTAGACCAATGCAGCCTTGCAGTGGGTAATAAAAGTTTTATTACTGTCAGTGGATAAGCCTGTTAAGTTGGATGTGGCTTGGAAGGGACCTTATGTGATAATACAGGTTTTACCCAATGACAATTATGTAATTCAAGAAGATGATGGGCAGAGAACTGTGCATGCGAATAGGTTGAAACCGTATTGTGAGAGATCTGTAATGACTTTTCCAGTACAAGTTGACACTAACGCAGATGAGTTTGTGGAATGGAATTTTGAGGAGTGTTCTGATGTGAGTAAAGTTCGAATTTCAGATGGTTTATCAGAAGGGCAATGTAAGCAAGTTAGACATTTGTTAAAGGACTTTGAATTGTTGCCACTGAATATCTGGTTTGACTCACCTGATTTCCCACCACATTGACACTGGAAGTGTCGCACCTATTAAAACCACACCATTATCAGACTTATGTAAAAAGCGAGCTCCATTTAAAGTTGTTTGGAGCGATAGATGTCAAACTGCTTTTGACGGGGTAAAAAGGGCTGTTGTAAATGCTCCAGTATTAGTTGCTCCTGATTTTAACAAACCATTTGAAGTGTATACTGATGCTTCGGAACGAGGTTTAGGTGCTACATTAGTTCAGAAAGGCGAAGACCAATTGATGCATCCAATAGTTTTCCTTAGTAGAAAGCTGTTACCTTGGGGAGAATGTGCATACTCAACGCATCGAGAAGGAATGTCTTCCCGCCATTTTGTGGGCAATCAAAAATTCACATCCCACCTAATAGGGCTCCAAGTTTATTGTAAGATCTGACCATAATCCTTTGGCCTTTTTGAGCAAGATGAAAAACAGCAATGCTCGTATTTTGAGATGGTCCTACAAGATTATGAATTTGAGATTCGACATGTAAAGGGTAAGGACAATATTATTGCTGATGCACTAAGTCGTCAGGGTAATGGTTAATTATATATAATTGCCTGTATGATATGATTTCGATCTTAACTGAAATTTTGAGACATTTAGCCCTCTAAATTTCAGCTGAAAAGGGGTATGTGAAGAGTTCTAGAACATTCTGAAAGTGTCTGCTGGAGGATGTGGGTCTAGGAACACAGGAAGGGTAGCAGTGAGTGAGGGTTTAACCGAAGCTGAAGCCCAGTTCTGTTTTTCCTGAAGTTTTCTTTCGTTAATTCGTTAGAGCAACTTGTAAGCTTGCCTGTTATATGTAATAAACTACAAAAAAGAAGTTTCTGTGAGTGTATTGAATCAATAAGCAATTCAAGTAGAAGGGGACTGTGGAGTCTTCCTTGACAGTAGCCATAAATCGACTTCTCCATAAATCTGTCCAAGCCCCTTTTAAAGCTATCCAGGTTAGTGGCCATCACTGTGGCAGCATATTCCAAACACCAATCACACGTTGTGTGAAGAAGTGTTTCCTTTTATTAGTCCTGATTCTTCCCCCCAGCATTTTCAATGAATGCCCCCTGGTTCTAGTATTGTGAGAAAGAGAGAAAAATTTCTCTCTGTCAACATTTTCTACCCCATGCATAATTTTATAGACTTCAATCATATCCCCCCTCAGACATCTCCTCTCCAAACTAAAGAGTCCCAAACGCTGCAGCCTCTCCTCATAAGGAAGGTGCTCCAATCCCTCAATGGCCAATTTGCCTTGCTGGCAGGGGCTGATGGGAATTGTAGTCCATGAACATCTGGGGTGCCATAGGTTGGCCACCCCTGATTTAGAGTCATTAAAATCCCAATAACACCCATGAAAGGATGGTTTTTGCAGTTGTTTGATGTAGGATTCCATTTTTCTGGTTTGCACCTCTAGAATATACATAATCCATCATGATTTGTTACATAGCATGCCAGTCATCTTGTGCATGCTTGACAGAGAGAATTACACTGATAAAGCAAATTGATTTATAAGTTAATTTTTGATATAGTTTAAATCAGTGCTGACATTTTAAATAAATAAAATAATGAATACTAAATACCAACGTGTCATATTATTTGCCATACATTATCTTTCATTGATCTCAAACTCTGAACCTTTTAGAGCATCTCCCCAGCTTTCTCTTTAAAAAAGTACATCCCACTAACGAAGTCCATTCAATTAAATAACACATCTGACTTCTAGCCAATGGATGATTAATTGAAACAGTGAAATGTGTTGTTGCTGTTGCATGGTCATCTCTGCCTTGTTTCACACTGTCCTCAAATTAAACGTGATGTGTAGTTGAGTTAAATGTTCTATTGCTGATTTTAACCTAGCATATGTCATCTTGTGTGTGTTGAATGCAATCCACCGGCGGTGGGGAGGGGGGAAGGCTGTGGAGCCAGCTTGACCCTGCCTCTGGCATCATTGTCAGTCCACCTGGCATGTGGCACTTCTGCCATGCAGGGAGCACTTTGCTGGCGCCAGGGAGCCGTGCAGCCCCATGTCGCCTGTGTGCCATCACAGCCACTGTGCATTCCTCCCCCTAGGAGCCAGAGCCAACAGGGTCATCCCCGGGGGCAGTGCCGACTTTAGTTAGCTTCTAAAAGCAGCAGTGGCATAGTGGTTAAGAGCAGGTGCATTCTAATCTGGAGGAACCTGGTTTGATTCCCAAATCTGCCGCTTGAACTGTGGAGGCTTATCTGGGGAATTCAGATTATCCTGTGCATTCCGACACACGCCAGCTGGGTGACCTTGGGCTAGTCACAGTTCTTCAGAGCTCTCTCAGCCCCACCCACCTCACAGGGTGTTTGTTGTGAGGGGGGAAGTGCAAGGAGATTGTCAGCCACTTTGAGTCTCCTACGGGAGAGAAAAGGGGGATATAAATCCAAACTCTTCTTCTTCTTCTGCAGGACTTCCAGCCCGGAAATGGCCTCTTTTGCTGGCATTGACATACACCAGCAAAAAAGGCTGATATAGCCATTTGGCCTGGATAGGGCCTTTTCAGCACAGCAGTTGTTAAGTATTTATTTGTACTGTGCCATACCTCCAGATACCTCCTAGGACAGTGGTTCTCAACCTTCATAATGCCCCGACCCTTTAATGCAGTTCCTCATGTTGTGGTGGCCCCCAACCTTAACATTTATCCATTCTTACAGATGGAGAACACCGATGCAGAGAATCTTAGGCGACCCCTGTGAAAGGATCGTTCGACCCCCAAAGGGGTCGCGACCCCCAGATTGAGAACCACTGTCCTAGGAGATGGTGCACCATCCCTGTTGCTGCCCAACTACCCCCCCCCCCCGCCACCCAATTGGGCTGTAAATGGCAAATGAGTGGGTATAGGTTGCTGGGTAAATAATGAAGTTTGCTCAGTGGTGGGATCCAAAAATTTTAGTAACAGGTTCCCATGGTGGTGGGATTCAAACACTGGCGTAGCGCCAATGGGGCTGGGCGGGGCATGATGGGGGCGTGGCCGGGCATTCTGGGGGCAGGGCGTTCCTGGGCGGGGCTGTGGCAAGGATGCAGCCGCTGCGCCGGTCCTTGGGTCGTTGGGTGGGAAACAAATGCACGCAGGCGCAGGCTGCCATGCACACCGGTGCACCTCCTGCTAGACTGCTTCAAGTTCTGCACGCTACTGCTGAGAGGAGGGGCATAACTAAGGCAAAAATCATGTGGCAAAATCACCCATTAGTAACCCCCTCTCAGCACACACAAATAATTAGTAACCTACTCTCGGGAACCTGTGAGAACCTGCTGGATCCCACCTCTGAGTTTGCTCACCCAGATCACCACCATTTCACTCGTTTATAGGAATATGCACAGACAAGTTCCTGTGGTGACTGGAGACAGAACAAGTGTTTGTCAAGTGAAAAATTTTTTACATGTGTTAATTTCTCTTTCTTTCCTTAGCTTGGAGTGAAAATTGCCAAAGCTGTTGCCTGTCGAAATTTCGTAAAAATGAAACGAGAGGCAGAAGTTTCTCAAGAAGCCCAAAAGAAAAAGAAGCTTGCGTGGCGGTACGTCACCGACTTTCTTTATTTTGAGCTAGTGGCTGGTCTGAGTGAATTTAATTTAGAGTCTCTTGAATATTCTCTTCCTTTAAATTGGCTTGTACTAATGCTTATTTGTTTCGTTTGACCTTGGTTCTTTTCCCTATGTCAGTGGTGGCGAATCTGTGACACGGGTCCAGAGGTGGCACTCAGAGCCCTCTCTGTGGGCACGTGCAAACAGAGTTGTTCCCACTCCCACACACACATCTAGGCTGGCCTGGGCCACTGGGCTCGATTATTAGCATTAAACCTAAGACCTAGTTTTGGGAAGCAGTGTAGGTAACCCTGTTAAGCGCTGTTAAACCCCACTGATTTTCATGCAAAGAACTAAAGCGCGATCCTTTACCTGGGAGTAAGCTCGGTTGCTGGCAATGGGGCTTGCTTCTGAGTAAACCTCCTAGGATTGTGATTCACCCGTTGGAAGAGTTGCACGGTTGCTCCAAAGCAAAGCCACCAACTACCACCAGGCTTACTCCCGAGTAACGCACGCCTTGGAGCCAACCGTTTTTTTCTAAACTAAAACCTCACTATTCAGGTTCAATAGCCATGTTGGCACTTTGCGATAAATAAGTGGGTTTTGGGTTGCAATTTGGGCACTCGGTCTCCAAAAGGTTCGCCATCACTGCCCTATGTAGTGCATCTGTCTAATGTTTAACCTTTACTACAGCTGATACATTATTCAAATGTTTATACTTCCCTTTCTGTAATTGCTAGGGTATTTAAAACCCTAGTTTCAGTTTAGCTACAGCTGCTAAATGAAATTTGATTGAAGACTCCCCAAAGTGTACGTCAGTAGTTATTGACATATGTTTGTATTTCTTTTCAGATTTGAAGCCAAGAAAAGATGGGAGACGAAAAGCAACATGGGATACATGTAGTTAGTTTGCTTTGGATGGAAGGGGAAAAATGCATTTTAAAGATAAAGGAAAGGGTTTGTTAGTACTGAGAATCCATAAATTATATGTTTATTGTGCAGCTGGACGGATCACTAAAGTAATTTAGGTTTGCATTCCATACTCTATGAGGTATCTCTGGAATCTCTTCAAACGTGTGTCTTCATAACGGGGAACGTTTCCAGCTTATTCCCTTTCACACGTCCTCAAGATTTCAAGTCTCTTGTTTGCTACAGAACCATTAAGAATATAATATTGAAAATAACCTCGTTTAAATTTATTCAAGTATGCATTAGTATCAGAATCAATCTTTATTTAAAGTAAAAATGCAATATTTGGAATGCCTGTCTTGGAACCATGAGAAAAGTTCAATCATAATATTTCCTCAAAAATAAACAAATGAACTGTGTCCCCACGGAAACTTCTTCAAATATCTCTCACCATTTTTGTTTGGATTAAACTGGTGCATTTTGCTTATTCTGCCAATAAGCACCCGAATTTTTCATTCGTCAAAGAGCAAGTCAAACAAATACATGTTCAATTGTTTCTGCCATTCCAGACTGACATGGACAGCATGTAGAATACATGCATATCTCCCTTCAGGAAAAACAGATGGAAGAGCATTAAATTGGGCCAAAGAAAAGGCTCTACAGTGTTTGGAGAATTCTAATTGTTTAAAGATAACTTGATGGAATGAAATTTTTATTGCTGTTCTTGACTGCTGGCGCTGAGTGAGTCCACTGTCATCTGTCGACTTGAAAGGCAGTATCTCATAGCCTCTGATTAGTGCTTTGAGTCCTTGGCGTAGGAGGATAAGAGCAGTGGCGTAGGAGGTTAAGAGCTCGTGTATCTAATCTGGAGGAACCGGGTTTGATTCCCCGCTCTGCCGCCTGAGCTGTGGAGGCTTATCTGGGGAATTCAGATTAGCCTGTGCACTCCCACACACGCCAGCTGGGTGACCTTGGGCTAGTCACAGCTTCTCCAAGCTCTCTCAGCCCCATCTACCTCACAGGGTGTTTGTTGTGAGGGGGGAAGGGCAAGGAGATTGTAAGCCCCTTTGAGTCTCCTGCAAGAGAGAAAGGGGGGATATAAATCCAAACTCTTCTTCCTCTTCTTCTTGGTACCCAGGGTGAAATTAACTGTTTCAGGAACAAAGAATTAGGTTAACTGTATGGTGATTTAGGAGCCATGTGGTGTAGTGGTGAAGTGCTTGCACTGCTGCTCACACAGTCAGGAGTTTGAGCCCCCTGTGGGTCAGATATCCTGGCAGCTGGCTCATGAGGTCCACTCAGCCATCCATCCATTCCTTGGTCGGTAAATGAGAACCTAGCACACAGCTAGGGGGTAAAGAATAGCCGGGGAAAGCAATGGCAAACTACCGCACAAAAACAGCTTGCCTATGAAATCACTGCTTGCAGTGGTACCCCAGCGTCAAACACGACTGAAGGGGAAACTTTACCTTTTTTTAATGGCGATTTATTGTGCTCAAGTAGTTTGAACTGAAACCAATATAACACCGGTCAGGACACAGGAAGTGACTGAAATTGGTTTCCTTCCTCTCCGAGAGTGGGCGGGAGCAACCCACACAAGATGTCCCCCTAGTTGGCCATGAGAAAGACCCTTCACGGTAAGTATCCAATGGACCTTTCTTATCCTGAGCACACTCAAAGTGGGACTAATTTTGCTGCAATAGACTAGCATAGCTATCCCTATGGACTTGTTTAACTTGCGCACCTTAACATCAATATTTTTAATTTGAACACTAAATTTTACTGGCTGTGAAGAACTGTACCATTATTAATCGTACATCCCCACCATCTTAATCTGTTTTTTCTTCTATTATCAAGGGAAGAAGAGAAGAGGAGTTTGGATTATTTCCTTGCCCTTCCCCTGTGAGGTAGGTGGGGCTGAGAGAGCTCTGAGAAGCTGTGACTAGCCCAAGGTCACCCAGCTGGCGTGTGTGGGAGTGCCCAGGCTAATCTGAATTCCCCAGAGAAGCCTCCACAGCTCAGGCGGCAGAACTGGGAATCAAACCCGGTTCCTCCAGATTAGATACACAAGTTCTTAACCTCCTACGCCACTGCTGCTCTCAAGTGTCAGAAACCTTGTTTCTTTCTACGCTGATCAGTCAGTTCTGTGTGATTGTGTTATCTAATAAGCTTTAGTTGAAAACAAGCAAGACCCATGAAATTCACGGGTCGGGAAGGAATGCTATCTTTTTGCCTGACTTCTGCCATTTCAGCACTTCCCCTCCCTTTTTTGCCCCTTCACTAATTTTCTTGCAGCAACGGTGTAGTGGTTAGCAGCAGGTGTACTCCAATCTCAAGGAACCAGGTTTGATTCCCCGCTCTGCCACCTGAGCTGTGGAGGCTTATCTGGGGAATTTAGATTAGCCTGCACACTCCCAACACACACCAGCTGACTATGCACATTAGGAGCAGGCTTGAATCTAAATTTGCTTTGCCTGGTTGGCACATGCAATTGCGTTCCTTTGTTCGTGGTCTGACTACTCCCATAATCCTTAGGGGCACTTAGAAGGGCTAGAACACCCGTCTAGCGTGGTATAGTGGTTAAGAGCAGGTGCACTCTAATCTGGAGAACCGGGTTTGACTCCCTTCTCTGCCACTTGAGCTTGTGGAGGCTTATCTGGTGAACCAGATTAGCTTGTGCGCTCCAACACATGCCAGCTGGGTGACCTTGGGCTAGTCCGAGTTCTTTGGAGCTTCTTCAGCTTCACCTACCTCACAGGGTGCTTGTTTGTTGTGAGGGGGAAAGTAAAGGAGATTGTAAGCCCCTTTAAGTCTCCTTACAGGAGAAAAAGGGGGGATATAAATCCAACTCTTCTTCTTTTTCCCTCAGGAGCGCTTTTGCTTTCCTTTTTCACCCTCTTGCTGCTTCTGTAGCTCCCTTTGCCCCTCAACAACTGTTTTGCCCTCGCTGTCTCTGTTTCTTGTCCCTGCTGCCCCCCCCCCCCCTTTCTCCTTCTGGGCTAACCTGGAAGTGGCCCCTCTGACCCCTTCCCCAACAGCTCCCCCTTCCATCTTTTCCCCTGCTTCTGATTGCTGCCATGCCTGCGAGCCCACTTGTTTGCCGTTCCTCTACCTCCACCTGTCTACTCTGGGGCCCCATTCCTGCCAACTCATAGGAGGGCCCCCACTAAATAAAGAAGAAGAAGAGTTTCAATTTATACCCACCCACCCCCTTTCTCTCCTGCAGGAGATACAACTCCAGAGCACTGTTTCTTTTTAAAAAATAAAACTTCTCTTAAAACTAAAGGTAAGAAGAACACTTGCAAACTCAATCCAAGGCGAGTTTACTGACGGAGTGGGCATCTGCCAGGTCGCAGGGGGATTACTCACAGATTAAATGTGTAGGCAGGATTGACTCCATCCTCAAGTACCCCCAACCGCTGTCTAGCATGCGAGTCATCACCCCACATCGGCTCTAGTGACAACATACAAGCGTCCAGAGTGTGACCCAAGGAGTGGCAACACATCCCAATGTTTGCGAGGCAGGCTGTTTATAGGGGTTGGTTTGCCATCGCCTTCCCCGGGCATCTACAATTTACCCCTAACAAGCTGCGTATTCATTTTAGCATCAGTGGCGTAGCGGTTAAGAGCAGGAGCAGCCATCTGAGGGACTGGGTTTGATTCCCCCCGCTTCTGTTAATTTTGAGCTGTGGAGGCTTATCTGGTGAACTAGATTAGCTTGTGCACTCCCACACACGCCAGCTGGGTGACCTTGGGCTAGTCTCGGTTCTTCGGAGCTCTCTCACCCATCTCACAGGGTGTTTGTTGTGGGGGAAGGGAAAGGAGTTTGTAAGCCCCTTTGAGTCTCCTTGCAGGAGAGAAAGGGGGGGATATAAAGAAGAAGAAGAAGAAGAAGAGTTTGGATTTATATTCCCCCTTTCTCTCCTGTAGGAGACTCAAAGGGGCTGACAATCTCCTGGCCCTTCCCCCCTCACAACAAACACCCTGTGAGGTGGGTGGGGCTGAGAGAGCTCCGAGAAGCTGTGACTAGCCCAAGGTCACCCAGCTGGCGTGTGTGGGAGTGCACAGGCTAATCTGAATTCCCCAGATAAGCCTCCACAGCTCAGGCAGCAGAGCTGGGAATCAAACCCAGTTCCTCCAGATTCAATACACGAGCTCTTAACCTCTTAATAACTTGGTTATTTGGGGGGATTTACCATCCGTCCTCAGTCTTTTAAATAATTATCTTTGTAATTCACACTGCAAACCTCTCTTCTCCATTCAGTAAAAGCAGGCCTTAAATGACCTGGTATGTCTGCTTACGGGGCTGTCATAGAAACATGTATTCTGATCTCAGTAAGTGATTCCTATTTATATACATGTAATATGATCTTAACCATAACAAACATCACATGCAGACACCCCTCCAGGAAATTAAATTTGCCGATAGCTGCAACTGCAGTAATTTTCTCCCCTGTTTTCAACTGGTGATCTTGCCTACAATTTAGTGATACCCTTTTAAGGATTGTTTAAAATAAAGTTAATGTAACATTTGTAAAATTAGCTAAGATTTTTGATTGCTTCTGACAAGAAATATCAATCTCTTCTTGTCTTGGCTACTTTAGTAGGGTTTCCAACACTGCTTCAGCTACATTTGAGGGGCAATCCTTCTAGGTCAGTGATGGTGAACCTTTTCGAGACCGAGTGCCCAAAGTGCAACCCAAAACCCACTTATTTATCGCAAAGTGCCAACCTGGCAATTTAACCTGAATACTGAGATTTTAGTTTAGAAAAAATGGTTGGCTCCGAGGCGTGCGTTACTCGGGAGTAAGCTTCATGGCTTTGCTTTGAAGCAACCGTGCAATGCTTTGAATGGGTGAATCACGAACCAAGGAGGGTTTACTCAGAAGGAAGCCCCATTGCCAACAACCGAACTTGCTCCCAGGTAAAGGAGCAGCAGTGGCGTAGGAGGTTAAGAGCTCGTGTATTTAATCTGGAGGAACCGGGTTTGATTCCCATCTTGGCCGCCTGAGATGTGGAGGTTTCTCTGGGGAATTCAGATTAGCCTGTACACTCCTACACACGCCAGCTGGGTGACCTTGGGCTAGTCACAGCTTCTCGGAGCTCTCTCAGCCCCACCCACCTCACAGGGTGTTTGTTGTGAGGGGGGAAGGGCAAGGAGATTGTAAGCCCCTTTGAGTCTCCTACAGGAGAGAAAAGGGGGGATATAAATCCAAACTCTTCTACTCTTCTTCTTTAGTTCTTCCCATGAAAATCAGTGTGGTTTAACAGCACTTAATAGGGTTACCTACATGGTGTGCCCAGCAGCCCAGGCCAGTCTAGATGTGGGGGGGGGGGCATTTTCCGCCACCCCCCACAACAAACTCTGTGCGCGGAGAGGGCTCTGAGTGCCACCTGTGGCACGCGTGCCATAGGTTCTCCACCACTGTTCTAGGTGCTGCTGTAGGTTGCTTCTACTCTCTACCACAGACAAGGGGAAATTCCTGAAGCACGGCTATATGGAGACCATTTCCCCCCTCCCACTCCACAGTTCCTCCAGATTGGAAAAAATTGGGGCCGGTAACTCCCCAGGTGGACGGGTAACTCTGAAGTAGTCTTACATAAAATGTTATGCTTGAGATTGACATTACTTTGCATTGTATTGTCGAAGGTTTTCACGGCTGGATTCAATTGTTCGTGGTGGGTTTTCTGGGCTGTGTGGCCGTGGTCTGGTGGATCTTGTTCCTAACGTTTCGCCTGCATCTGTGGCCGGCATCTTCAGAGGTGTATCACAGGGGGAAGTCTGTTATAAGAGAAGTCTGGACACAGTGTGTAACAGGCTTCCCTCTGTGATCCACCTCTGAAGATGCCGGCCACAGATGCAGGTGAAACGTTAGGAACAAGATCCACCAGACCATGGCCACACAGCCCGGAAAACCCGCCGCAGCCAGTTACTTTGCATTAGTCAGTCTGAGTGAATATTCAAATGTTTTTCATCAAAATAGATGGACGATACAGCCAGACAGCAGAGCTGGGGGAAAATATTTTCATCGACATCATGAACGTTGTTCAAAATACCTACCTTACTGTAGTCTTTCTTAATGTTTGCAAGGATAATGTGGACTAACAAAAATGTAAATATCCCGTCACAATAGTCTGTGACTCGGGAGCAAACCCCATATATTGTAGCAGAAAATATTCATCACCGCTATTCTCTTGCCCTGGGTTTAAAAAATGGCTCAACATTTCGCTTCTTGCAATTTGCAGCTGCCATCTGCCGGGCACCTGTGCGAAAAACGTATTTAAATGTGTCATCCTAGGAACCCTCAAAACCCGGGAGCCCAGGCTGCTGAAAGTTGGTTCTGCAGACTTATACTATAAAGAATATGCAAACATAAACATCTTATTTTCACTCACATAAGAATCACAACCAAAAACCCACTGTGTGAATGGTGTGTGTGTGTGTGTGTGTGTTTGTAACTTAGGCACAAATCTGAACAGTCTTTGCCCTTGATGACTGGCTCCGTGCCCAAGTGAGAGGCTGTTTCCGCATGGCCACGCTCAGGGAGTGCGTTGGCGTATACAGTGCCGACGCACACACACACACACACACACCCCCCGGGAACGTTTGCACGAAAGGTCCCGGTAGGGGCGGGGAAGACGGCGCAGCGCTGCACCGTCACCCAAACGCCTTACTGTCCCTCTGACCTTCCGGCGTGTCGCCCAGGCCAGGGGACACGCCCCCCTGCCCTGCGCGACAGCTCTGGAGTCGCAGGGCAGGGGGGGCGTGTCCCCAGGCCTGGACAACACACCGGAAGGTCGGAGGGAAGGTAAGGCGTTCGGGAAAGGGGGGAATGGCGCCTTCCAGAACGGCAGCGGTTGGAAGCCGCTGTTTCCGAAATACCTCGCCCAGGGAGCAAGGTTCGGAAACAGCGGCTTCGCGCCTGGGGGGTTACGAGGCTGCCGCTGAGTATTTCGGGGTGAGTCTTTGTATCTTAGGTCTCTGTATCTTAGGTAGAACCCACCCCACAAGCCTGTTATGAGGTTGCAGTGCTGAATTGCTCCCTGGGTAGGATAGAACAAATGTGAAAACAAACCTATCTAAACCAAAATTTCATGTTAACTCTGTGCCGCATAAAAGCATTGAGATCTGTAACATTATTCCTGCACTGGAAAACAAAAGTCTTCTACCATGGCAGGAGTTTTAGATTAAATATGTGAAACAGCATTCTGTGATCTGAAGGTGCTCCAAAAACAGAAAGCTACCAGCAAGAGGATCTGTGAGCCTTTGAAAAGAAAACTGAAAGAAGTGACAGAAAACTCTCTTGCACTGAGGTTATGTATTTCAGCTTTACATGAAATATTTTATATATAAAACTCTGGTAAGTGACTTTTTCCAATTTAAAAATCTAAAGAATTCAAAAATAAGGCATTCAATATTTTGAAAAAGTACAGATTTACAAAATATGTATATTCTGTCATGAAAACTTCACACCAACATTATGCACTTTGAAAAAAATACAAACAGGATATATTACAAATTTATGTAGCAATAACTTAAGTCATAACATGCAATAAAAAGTACATTAATCAAGGTACACAAGCGTTTTAGAGTTTTGAAACTGAAGGGCTTTTTTTGCAGACACATCTGTATGCAAATCAAATGTGGCACTTGAGAAATTCTGGTAGCATTTCCTATCGCAAGTTATATTGTACATGATAATTATGAAGACAAAAGTTAACGAAGGAAGCAGCTTCTTATGAATCGTTCCAACTTTGTTCAACAATAGCGGAAACTCTTTTTTCATACTCTCGCTTGTTTTCCTGATAAAGTTGTGCGGCCTGGCTGTTGGCGGGACTATTTGGATTGGGTTCGTCAAGCAGCGACTGAAAGAGGAGGAAAAAGAAGGCCAAAAAAATAAAGTCAATGAAAAGGGAACGGATACTCGCTGCAACCTTAACCACATCTGCTCAGAAACGTACTCGGGCCTAAACCTTGGAGAGTCAGAAGTAACACTTCACTGGCCAGGAAGAGATCTTGAAGGAAACTGTGCTCTTCACTTTCGTTTGGGTGTGGCTGACCTCTGCTGACTCAGTTAAGAGCCTGGGGGTTTTATACTGGATTTTTAACATCACTGCTTAAGAAACACATTAATGCAGCTACAAAAATGCTTTCTTCCAACTCAGCCTAGCCTGGAAGATGACCCCCTACATCACAGGTGTCAAACTCGTGGCCCTCCAGATGTTATGGGCTACAGTTCCCATCATCCCCTGCCAGCATGATGATGGCAGGGGATGATGGGAACTGTAGCCCATAACATCTGGAGGGCCACGAGTTTGACTCCTATGCCCTACACTGACATAGTTGATCAGTCACTTGAATCGATGACATGGTAGCAATGAGATTTGAGTGCAGCGAGGCACTCTATGTGGGTCTCCCACCAAAATCAATTCAGAGGCTCTAGTAGTTGATTCAGAACTCCACAGCTCAGTATTTATCAAAAGCTAGATCAGGTGTCTGCAACCTGCGGCTCTCCAGATGTTCATGGACTACAATTCCCATCAGCCCCTGCCAACTGGCCATGCTGGCAGGGGCTGATGGCAATTGTAGTCCATGAACATCTGGAGAGCCGCAGGTTGCAGACCCCTGAGCTAGATGGAGCATACAAATTACCCCCATTCTGCAGTCACTCCATTAGCCCATCAGTTACTGGGTTCAATTCAAGCTATTGGCTATCACATCTGAAGCCCCTCAGGGCCTTCTCCTGGGAGACTGCCTCTTCCCCATGTTCTGCCAAAACAGCTTCGCTGACCTCTGCCGGTGCAACCTTGCGAATGAGCAGAATCAACAAATGCCATGCATGTGCTTTCTCTGCTGTGGCCCCCACTATGTAATAGCCTGGCTGACGAGATCAGGAAGGCTCCCAATCTCCAGGTGTTCCACAGACTATACAAAACCGAATAACTGAAACAGAGCCTTCTTACACAGGTAACAGAGTTATATTGCAACGAAATGGTTCAGAAAGATGCTTGTGTAAAGGGTGAGGACTAGGTACTGTGTACAGCTTGTACCGTTGGTTTCTGTAACTACAATCCTATGTAATTTCTGCACAGGTTAACGTTTCATGTTAATGCTTACGCTTGGTTTCAGCTCTCTTTAGAGTTCTACAATCCAAATCCTATAGCAATGTTTATTAGATGTCCCATCCTGTTGACTGCATTGACTTACAAGGTGTAATCTGTTTCGAGTCTCAATGGGAAAGGCTGCCTATAAATAATGTAAAATAAATACATAATGTTCAATGGGGCTTGCTCCCGAGAAAGTGTTCTCAGAATGGACTCTAAAACTGCATTTACCAGGGAGACAGCCCCGCCAAATTAAGTGAGACTCACATAGGGTAATAAGCATGCAAAGCGGGTTGATTTAAAATATTTTATGCGACCTTTCCACCCAATTAGGGTCGTGTCAAACATAAAAACCTGAACAGTTAAAAATGTTTACTTAAACAATTAAAAACAACTGCTCATTGAATGAGCCTTCGTTGCTGTATACCTTGTTTATTTGTTTGCAACCTGACACCATACACCCAGTGGTGGGATCCAAAAATTTTAATAACAGGTTCCGATGGTGGTGGGATTCAAACAGTGGCGCCGCCGCACGCACGCACCTCTAGTCCCCGTTGGGCAGGGAGGTTGCTTTAGTAACCCCTTCTCGGCACTCAGAAAAAATTAGTAACCACTTCTAGAGAAGTGGTGAGAACTGGTTGGATCCCACCTCTGCATGCACCCTCTTGAGCCCCCTGAAATGAAACTAAAAACGGATTCAGTGGTTTCTGAAGCATGTACCCATTGTTCTGAAATATGTATCTATTGTCACATTCAACATAATGTCTTAACTGATACGGTAAAGGAAATACAAACTGATTTCTTAACCAAATGTTCCTAAGTAGGCTAGAAACAGTTCCTACTATATTGTGGTTGGTATTAAACGGGAAGCAAGGAGTAGACTTGGATGCTGCTGGTGTACGTTACCTGAATTGAGGTTAAAATAGACGAGACATCATATGTTGGACTCCAACGATTCTGAAGGATATCTAAACATATGCTACCATCTGCATACACTAAAAACAAAAGAAGGTTTTAAAATTAACGACACTCATGACTTTTGCAGAGCCCGTCCCAATGAAGTTCAGAATTTCAATTCATATTTATCTCAACAGCTTGCAACCTTTTCTGAGGGCAAATTAAGGCTGCAATTTTAAGCACAGTTACTACCGCGTTTCCCCCCAAAATAAGACCTACCTCGAAAATAAGCCCTAGCGTGATTTTTCGGTCTTTTTGGAGGATGCTTGAAATATAAGCTCTACTCCAAAAATAAGCCCTAGTTACAGATTCCCTGGTACAGCCCCCGCCCTGCGCCCCCACCCCACCCCCGGGTGCTATGCCCTGGGGCAAAATAAATAAAAGATTGATCTTGTGTTGTGGGGAGCTTCGAGCAAGCTGTATGGTTTGTTTTAGTTTAGCATTCTCTCCTGATTGTTTCAGCTTCAGATTCTGTGGCTGGCATCTTCAGAGGATCCCCTGAAGATGCCAGCTGCAGATGCAGGCGAAACGTCAGGAGAGAATGCTGCTAGAACACGGCCATACAGCCCGGAAACCACACAGCACCCCAGTGATTCCGGCCGTGAAAGCCTTCGACAATAGAAATAAGACATCCCCTGAAAATAAGCCCTTACGCATCTTTTGCAGCAAAAATTAATATAAGACCCTGTCTTATTTTCGGGGAAACACGGAAGAAAGTATGTTCCAGTGACATCAGTGGGACTTTGATCTAAGTAAACATAGATAGGATCAGACTGTGCAACAGATTTTGACACAGCCTCTTTTTCAGGTGACTCTTCAAAAATGCTGCAAACTTGCAGTTATATCAGCGTGGGTCACTAGAGGTCAGTGCCTTTGTATAAGCCCATGAAGGAGAGCAGGTCATCTCTCACCCACAGAGCATCTAATTATCTGTAATTCATGTTATGCAGGAAGAAAAAAATTATGGTGTAAAGTTAGTTTGTCAGATTCAAAAATTAGTAAGAAACTTGTTTGTTTGTTTTAAATATCCTTGATAGTTAATTAGGCTGTTGGAAGCTCATGACCCGCAGTACTTATGATACAGAGTCAAGACAGAATAGTGTTATCTAAAAAGACAAGCTTTTCTTTGCTTTGTAGATACAGAATCCTATACTTTTCTAGGAATGAGAAAATATCTGTGTCACAAATCAGAGAGGCTCTTTACGCACTTGTGCACAGCAGAACTGGTAAAAAATTTCTTTCACAGATCATCCCTCTTTGCCCTTGCCAGTATAGCCAATGCTCATGTTGGGAGGGACTGATGGGAACTGTAGTTGGTCATTGGTCATGCTGGCAGGGGCTGATGGGAATTGTAGTCCATAACATCTGGAGTGTCAACAGTTCGCCACCACGGGCATAGACTGTGTAATCTGCCTTGAGTCTTAGTGAGAAATGTAGACTAAAAATAACATAAATAAAATAAAACTGTTGTTCTTTTGTAATTCTACTGTTGGTTTTATTTATTCATATATATATTTGCATTTTGCAAGCTGTTCTGGGTCCCCATTCATAAAAGAAACCCCTTTAGATTCGCAGTTTATAATCCTAAATTTCTATCTGTTTTTGTATTTGCTGTTTTGATCGTATTGTTCACGAGCTGTGAAAACTTTCTGGGCTGAGTAATTGGCGTGACCGAGTCTTCCAATGAAGACACTGTTATATGTCAAAAAAGGACATAACATTGCATATATAAAATGTTATAAGCAAGAACACTCACCATTAGGATGGAACATTTTTGATAGAAACCTAACTGTCGGAGGCTTATTTGGATATTCTTCTGAAAATTCTATTACTAACTTAAAGGTACCTGCACAGCAAGAGAAAAGAGAGAGAAAAGACCATGTACATGCAATTGTTTCTAAAACCCGGACGTGACATTTCAGTTTTTCCAAAAAAAAGTTATGACTAACATCAGAGCCTACTACTCTAAAAATAATGCCAGACCGTGTGTTTATTTTTATTTCGAGTGTTCATAAAACTCTGCAATACGTGCTATGAATAGAAATAACATCAGCATCCTCAAGCAGCCCACTCAGCCAAATCTACACCACGATATAAATTATTCAGATATTCAGAACTGCACTGAAGAAAAGGCAGATTCAATAAGAAATTATTTCCATGGAAATTCCCACAGCCTGGGAATATTATTATTATTATTATTGTAGATTTCGTGCGGATTTCGTGGCCTTCATTACAATTCTTTAGCTGGTTTTTGGCCTTCATTACAATTCGAGCCTCACCCAGAGGCCTAGGAAGTTGTAATGTATCGGCGTAGTATTCGTGTGGATCCCAGCAGGGCTGCCTTCTGAATTTGACAGATGTTAATTTTGTCAATTCGAAGATGTTTTAGGTGCTGCCCTAGTGTTTTTGGGATGGCGCCCAGCATGTCGATTACTACTATTGTTATTATTGTTATTAATTAATTATTGTTAATAATATTGTAGATTTCACAGCTGCCAGATCTTTAGCTGGTTGTTGGCCTTCATTACAATTCGAGCCTCACCCAGAGGCCTAGGAAGTTGTAATGTATCGGAGTAGTATTTGTGCGGATCCCAGCAGGGCTGCCTTCTGAATTTGACCAATGTTAATTTTGTCAATTCGAAGATGTTTTAAGTGCTATTATTATTATTATTATTATTATTATTATTATTACTACTACTACTACTACTACTACTACTACTACTACTACTACTACTACTACTACTACTACTACTACAAAACAGTTATACACAGCAAACAAGATCAATATGCTGGATTTTTTGTATTATCCATCACATCGTCGGACACTTCCCAAGCATCTAGGACTGTGTGGATGTATCATCTAATAATGCGTGCAGAGCCGAAGTAGGGTGGCCTTTTGCAGCTGACATATGGTGATTTTGTCAAGCGCCAATTGTTTTTTAAAGTGCCGCTTCAAGATCTTTTAGGCACTGCAACCTGCAGTGTGCCGCATCACCACTGGGACCACCTTTACTGGCTTCTTCTGTGCCAGAGTCTTTGTAGTTCAATCCTTTAATCCTGCATTAATCGTAGTAAGTATTTCCGAGTTGCTTCCTCATCAATCCTTCTGTCACCAGGAATTGCAACACTCCAACTATCCTTACACTTTTTCCTTTTTTTCCCCTAACAATCGCGTGAGGTCAGGAGTATTGTGTTCCAAAACTTTGTCAGTCTGAATTCGGAAGTCCCAGAGTAGTTTTACGTGTTCATTTTCAGTGACCTTTTCAGGTTTGTGATTGTGATTATTATTGTGAATAATAACAACAACAATAATAATAATAATAATAATAATAATAATAATAATAATAATAATAATAATAACAACGTCACAATAGGCTAGCAGCAATGGTGCACTGGAACCTTTGCAAAAAGTACGGCCTGCCCTGTAGCAAGACCTGGTATCGAAAGACAGTTTCAGAGAAGTCCACAGAAATGAAGAAGCAAAAAATACTCTGGGACTTTAGAATACAGATAGACAGACACCTGGCACACAACACCCCAGACATAACAGTGATAGAGAAGAAACATGTTTCTGATCATCGATGTTGCTGTACAGCGACAGCAGGGTAGAGGACAAAGAGCTGGAAAGATCACAAAAATACAAGGACCTACAAATTGAAGTTGAACGATTGTGGCAAAAAAGAACAACAGTAATCCCACTAGTAGTCGGTGCTCTAGGAGTGAACTCTAAGAAATCTTGAAAAACATCTGGAAAGCCTAAACTTGACAGAATATCAGTCCACATTTTTCAGAAAAGCAGCACTTAGGAACTGCACATATTCTACGCGAATACTTCTAATATTCCAGTCCTGGGAAGGACTCGATATTCAGAGATGAATTCCAGACACTTGTGCTGTGTTGTTATGTGTATAACAATTATTATTATTATTATTATTATTATTATTATTATTATTATTATTATTATTATTCGATTTCTTAGCCGCTCTACCCCCCGAAGGGCTCAGAGCGGTGTACATGTAAACAAAAGAATAAAACAATAAAACCAGTGCACAAAGACAAGAGAATATGTAGGTGTCAAACTCGCGGCCCTCCAGATGTTATGGACTACAGTTCCCATCATGGCAGGGGATGATGGGAACTATAGTCCATAATATCTGGAGGGCCACAATTTTGACACGTATGTGCTGCACGGTCCATTTGCATTCTTGTGCCAAGCAAGACAGGGAGGCTTTACAAAAATCCCCCCTCCTTTCTGACTGACTATGTTAGATATGTAAGAGTAAACAGGCTAGTAAAACTATTCATGGGTTACTAACATCTTTGGACTTATCTGCAAAGCTGTTATGAACTACCCAGGCTACTTACCCACCTACCAAGTAACGCAGAATATTAAAAATCAGCGGTTGGATCCTACTTATTTTTCTGATCAGTCTTACCCATTTCCTCTCCTTGCTGCAATTGCCATCTCACCCTACTTTTGTCCTGGTTAATTTTTAAATCCTGATAATCTGATTTTGGTTATGGTGTGGAACTATAATAACTCTGACTTGATCGACATTATGAGGACATCAGAAGGATCTGCCTTTTGCTTGTCTAGACTGCAATCCTTAATGCGATTACAAATAAAAGATAATCAACCTGTAACGAATATTTGCCTATTGGTGTTGTCAACATAGGATACTTCACAATTTATGACAATTGGTATATTTTAGAGATGGATCTTTGGTTATACTTTTCTAGTTTTGGGTGGTATTACAGCAAATGAAATTTTACCATGGATTATTTCACACAGAGGCAGAACAAGAAGGAACTGCGCCCGGGGTGTGCGTTCGTTCTGCGCCCCCGGAACACCCCCGCAAGGCACGCGCCTGGGGCGTCGTGCCCCACCCGGTTCCCGGGGCGCTACGCCACTGATTTGACACAATATGGTGGCTAGTGGAAGCTGATGCTTAGACAATGGAAAGCTCCTGTAAGAAATTTAGTAAGACTGCTCCTCCCACCCCAAAAAAGTGAGGGAAAAAGACCAACTTACCATCTTCAAAAGGAGTACCTTCGGGCCTAGACAAGAAAAAAATACAAAGTGTTCTAAACAGACAAACTTTTAAAATTACCTTTCTTTTAAATTACAGAAGACTGTGACTACTATAAAAGAGCAAATGAACAGAAGTAGTACTGGTTGTGGTGGGTTTTTCAGGCTGTGTGCCCATGGTCTGGTGGATCTTGTTCTTAACATTTCGCCTGCATCTGTGGCTGGCATCTTCAGAGGTGTATCACAGAGGTGCACACCTCTGAAGATGCCAGCCACAGATGCAGACGATACGTTAGGAACGAGATCCACCAGACCACGGCCACACAGCCCGGAAAACCCACCACAACCAGTTGAATCCGGCCACGAAAGCCTTCGACAGAAGCAGTACTATTTCTTAGAACAGAGTTCTTAAAACCATTGAGGCTCCCTCAAAACTGCAGTAAGGATATTAGGTAAATATGCAAATTTATTACATAAGACAAATGTGATTCTTAGTCTCTCGTATTTCAGCAGAACAACCAGAGGTGGGATCCAGCAGGTTCTCACAGGTTCCCGAGAGTAGGTTACTAATTATTTGTGTGTGCCGAGAGGGGGTTACTAATGGGTGATGTTGCCACAGGATTTTGGCCTTAGTTACACCCCTCCTCTCAGCAGTAGCGCGCAGAACTTGAAGCAGTCTAGCAGGAGGTGCACTGGCATGCGTGGCAGCCTGCGCCTGCGTGCATTCGTTTCCCGCCCAAGGACCGGCGCAGTGGCTGCGTCCTTGCCACAGCCTCGCCCAGGAATGCCCCGCCCCCGGAATGCCCGACCACGCCCCCGTCGTGCCCCGCCCAGCCCCATTGGAGCTACGCCAAAGTTTGAATCCCACCACCATGGGAACCTGTTACTAAAATTTTTGGATCCCACCACTGAGAACAACCACCATAGTGTCTTGCTCACAGAGTCAGTTTAAGCAATGTGATCGATATACTTTAGCCAAAGTTTTGAGTATTATGAACCACATAATGCACTGATGGTTACTTGCTTCAGTCCTAATTAAGTTTCGTATTTATGTATTTACATTTAAAAATAACAGGGAATCTTTAAAAAAAGGATAAAGTATTTCCCTCTGCCTTAAAAATTCATCTCCAAAAGGGTGTTCAGTCCTTGCACAAGCTTTCATGCAGTTACCTAGAAAGTATTTATTTTCTTCTGTGCTAAAGCATTTTTCACTTACCCAAAAATAACAGCATTCCATTGCATTATATTGTTCTCAGACGGTGCACCACTCACACCCACAGGAGGATCTTCTTGTAATCTAAAACCCAGAAAAAAAAATTCACAGTGTGTACAGATGTTAACTATAGAATGACACAATAATAATAACTGCATAAATAATCAAAAGTTACTCTTAAAAGTCTAAGGACTAATCTTGGAAAGAAGGTACAATATACACCAGTACTTTGAACAACACAATGGATAGAGCAGTCGCTCTTGTCTGGATATTCAGATCCATATCTCTTGGTTCTGGACTCACAGAACTACCCAACAAATAGATTCACGCCTTAACATGGCAAGGGGGTCTGTGCGTGTCTGCACAGCCAAGAGCTATTGTAAGGAACTTCAGAAGGACTGGAAACAAAGCAACTTAAATCAGTTCATTTATTCCATAAACTTCAACGGTCTCAGTACACGCCATGCGAGAACTGACCCCCCTCGGCTAGAACTGTCGTTTTTACAGACGAAGACACTGCCCCTCCCCCTTGCACAGTTCCCAAGCAAAGTTTCACACAGGAAAAGCAAAAGTAAGCTTCAAACATACATGATAAGCATAAGCATAGAAAGGTCAATACTCCGGGCAGTAAGCCCAGCACGAGAAATGTGCCAAGGACGAGACGGCTGGGTGAGCGCACTAGCCCCCACCCTTACAGCTATACTATAAGGAGATTATACCACGTCAAGAGGCTAAACTCCTAGCACCGTGGTGGCGAACCTATGACACTCCAGATGTTCATGGACTACCATTCCGATCAGCCCCTGCCAGCATGGCCAATTGGAAATGACAAACACAGAACAAATGTAGCTGTTGTAATAATGAGGCGAGAGGAAGCACAAGAAATCAGGGACTATAATGCACAGTCTGATTAAAAAAAACACATCAACCCGATTTCATGGAAACCCTACCAACATAACCATCGTTCAAATTTATGCCCCAATTATAGATGCTAATGAAACAATTGGAAACTGTTACACAAGTGTCTAGAAAGAAATTGATCACATACTTAAACAAGACGTGAGGATAATGATAAAACTGGAACGCAAGTTGGGAAAAAAAGCAGAATTGAATATTATAGACGATTTGGAGTAGGAACACGGAATCAAGCAGGGGAATGACTCACGGAATTCTGCAACGACAACAATTTGTTCATTGCAAACACATTTCAGCCAAACAGAGATGATTTGTATCCACAGATATCTCTGAATGGCCAATATACAAACCAATCTGATTACATAATCGGAAGCGGAAGATGGAGAGGTTCTATTCTCTCTATGAAAAAAACCAGACCAGGAGCTGACTGTGGTATAAACCATGAACTGTTAATACCAAAGAAAGAAAACAAAAAGGAAAAGGAAAGAACAAGAGATCTATTCCATACAATCCAAGAATCAAAGGGAAATTCAAAGCAGTTAGGAATGCTGAAAGATCAGCATTGAAATGCATTCATTGAACAGTACAAAATAAAAAAGGCAGAAACAAATCACTGAAGAACTATGTAGAAGAGATGAAAAGATGCCTGATTCCCTCAAAGGAGAATCTTTTGAAGAAGAACTTGCAGTTTTAGATAATGAAATGATACCTGTACTCAAAGTAATTAGGAGAAATAAATCACCTGGAGTAGATCAATACAGCTAGCTCAACTCCACTAAATTATTAACAAGAATATGCCAACAGATACGGAAAACAACACAATGGCCCACAGACTAGAAACGCTCAATCAACATGTTCCAATTCAGAAAAAAGGAGACGTCAAAGACTGCAGCAATTATTGGACCCTCACATTCGTTTCTCGTGTGAGTTAATGTTCAAAATCTTACAACAAAAACTGTTACCATATATGAAACAAGAAATGCCAGATGTTCAAGCTGGATTGTGAAAAAGAAGAGGCAATTTAGATAATACGGCAAATTTCCATTGATTACTGGAGCATAAAAGAGAATTTCAGAAGAAAATCAGCATGTGTTTCAAAGATGACAGCAAAGCTTTGTACTATGAATCATGAAAATCTACGGTTGGTTTGAAAGAAATGGGTTGCCTCAACATCCGATTGTTTTGATGCTCAACCTTCACTCTGTACAAGCGGCTACTGCGAGAACAGAATACTGAGAAATAGAATTGTTTCCAGTTGGCAAAGGCATCTGATATGGATATATGTATGTGTTCAGTCTATATGCAAAACATAAGGAAATCAGGATTAGATTTAGATGAAAATGGAGTGAAAACTAGTGGCAGGAAAATTAGCAATGTTAGATATGCATTGAAGTCTTGAAACAACTATGAATGAAGGTTCAAGCAAAAAGTGCCAGTGCAGGATTATAGCTGAACCTCAAGAAGACAAAAGTAATGACTACTGAGTAATTACACAACTTTAAAGCTGATGATGAAGAAACTGATAATTGTTAAAAAGATTTTCTATTCCTTAGTACCAAAAAGGAGATTGTAAACAAGTAATCAGAAGTAGACTAAGAATGGGAAGGGCAGCTATGAAGGAGCTAGAAAAGATTTTTAACAATAAGGAAGTATCACTGGTAACCAAGATCAAAGCAATGGTGCGACCGCACTTGGAGTACTGTGTTCAGTTCTGGTCGCCACATCTCAAAAAGGATATTGAGGAGATAGAAAAAGTGCAGAGAAGGGCAACAAGGATGATTGAGGGACTGGAGCACCTTCCCTATGAGGAGAGGCTGCAGCGTTTGGGACTCTTTAGTTTGGAGAGGAGGCGGCTGAGGGGGGATATGATTGAAGTCTATAAAATTATGCATGGGGTAGAAAATGTTGACAGAGAGACATTTTTCTCTCTTTCTCACAATACTAGAACCAGGGGGCATACATTGAAAATGCTGGGGGGAAGAATTAGGACTACTAAAAGGAAACACTTCTTCACGCAACGTGTGATTGGTGTTTGGAATATGCTGTCACAGGAGGTGGTGATGGCCACTAACCTGGATAGCTTTAAAAGGGGCTTGGACAGATTTATGGAGGAGAAGTCGATTTATGGCTACCAATCTTGATCCTCTTTAATCTGAGATTGCAAATGCCTTAACAGTCCAGGTGCTCGGGAGAAACAGCCGCAGAAGGCCATTGCTTTCACATCCTGCATGTGAGCTCCCAGAGGCACCTGGTGGGCCACTGCGAGTAGCAGAGAGATGGACTAGATGGACTCTGGTATGATCCAGCTGGCTTGTTCTTATGTTCTTAAAATAATTCAAACCACAGCATTCCCAATTACTATGCTGAACAATGAAGATGAATAGTGTCGAACAATGAAGAAAGCAGAAAGGGGCAAAATGTGAAATGTGGTGATGGAGGAGAGTTTTATAGGTACCACTGTAGTCGACCCACGTGGTCAGCGTAAGAACGAGACGAGACGCGGAGATAACATCTGGTGGAGATCGCCAGCAGCGGGAGCCCGGAGGTCCGTGTTCCTAGCGAATCTCCCGCGTGCTGGTTCCTGGCACCTTTTATTGTTATTCTATCGGGGGCGTGTAGGAGGGAGGACCGGGGGGAGTTCCGGGAGAGCGGGAGGCGGGAGGTCGGGAGATCATCATGTGATGCATGATCTCACCTGGCTACGTGCGGAGAGGAGTGTAAGCGTCTGAGCCTAATCCTCACCTGGGGGCAGGACCATTGTCCCTGCGCCCGGTGACTGAGCCAGACAGTTCATGACCTGTGACTCATAGGGGGATGAGGAGTGGGGGTGCGGTGCGACCAGAAGGCCGTAGGTCCGTTGGCGTTCCAACGTTCTACCACGGTGCTGCTGGGTCAGCAGTGCATTACTACAACCACGGAACGGACCCCCCCAAAAAACCAACTCTATAGATCAAATCAAGCCTGAACTCCACATAGAAAATGAAAATGACTGAACGGAGGTTAATACATTTTGATCACGTTATGAAAAGACAAGTTTCACTGGAAAAGACAACGATGCTAGGAAAAGTTGAAGGCAGCGGGGGGGGGGGGGAAGGAAGACCCAACGTGAGATGGATTGACTCAAGCCATGGCGCTCAGTTCACGAGATCCGAGGAGGGCTATCAACACAGAACATTTTGGAGATCAATGCATATATATGGTCACCATAAACTGGAAGTGATTTGATGGCAGTTAACACACACACATTCATAGTAAATGTCAAAGAGGTATTCAGATGGATAGGGATGTGGCTCAGAGGCGTAGCTGGGCCAGAGTGCACCCGATGCACACTCTGTTTCCACACACACACCACACACACACACCTCTTACCTTGGATAAACAGGGCAGGCTGGAGAAGCAGCCTGTTCCCTTCAGGCTGAAAACGGCCTGGTGGGAACTATACTTCCCATGAGACCTTGCAAGTCCCAAGGTCTCATGGGAAATGTAGTTCCCACCAGGCTGTTTTCAGCCTGAAGGGAACAGGCTGCTTCTCCAGCCTGCCCTGTTTATCCAAGGTAAGTGTGTGGTGGGGTCGCCGGGGGGGGGGGGTAATTTTCCGCCGCCCCCTCAGGTGTGCACCTGGTTCAATGTACGGCCCCTGGCAGCTCTGCCTCTTATGTGGCTCAGTGACAGACAATCTGCTTCATATGCTGAATGTTCTAGCTTCAATCCCCGCCGTCTCTATTTAGCAACTAACAGCAGGCGATGTAAAAGCACCTAGAGAGCCCCGGCCAATCAGAGTAGACAAGTCTGACCTTGAAGGACCAATGGGCTGAATCACTGTAAGACATCTTCGTGTGATCCCTGACCCTCGCCTGGAAACAACTACTCAGAACGCTTTATTGAAGAAATATTTAAGTATGATTTGAGAGACCAACAGAAACTTACTGAAACATGAGGTTGGTGGGTTTTAATTGTCTCGATCCTATTTATCTTGCAGCGCTGTTAAGACCGTGCTGCTTTAGTCTGGTTGGTGGGCTTGTTTGACTTTAGTGAACACTGATCCTTCCAAAAACATTTTGCCTTACCACCGTGTGTTCTCTATTCCCCAAGTACCACACATTTTGCTTCCACGTGATCACGAAGCATCTATGGTGTGAATTCTTAGGATTGCACTACGCCTCATTAAGTGCAGGTTCTTTACCCTTAAATCACAGAAACGCTAGGCAGCACGGAGTCCACCCACGTGGCAAATCTGACCTCTAAATCTTCACGCAGCATAGGAACTTGCTTTCCTTTCCTTTCTACGAAATAATCTCGCCCATCAGGGACAAATATTCTCTCACTGTAACACTGGTGATATCCTGATAATGATTTCTCTTCATATTTTAAAAAGCAGAGGGCCTCGGAGATGTATTCCAGTCACAGACATTGTCGCTTTCCTTCTTCGCAGTCTCACAACACTAAGTGAGAATACAGAGCAATCCATTTCCATTTATTAATTCTAGGGAAGGGAACACTGGAAGCAATACAGCACCCTTGTTACAGTAAGAACATAAGAACATAAGAACAAGCCAGCTGGATCAGACCAGAGTCCATCTAGTCCAGCTCTCTGCTACTCACAGTGGCCCACCAGGTGCCTTTGGGAGCTCACAGGCAGGATGTGAAAGCAATGGCCTTCTGCGGCTGTTTCTCCCGATCACCTGGTCTGTTAAGGCATTTGCAATCTCAGATCAAAGAGGATCAAGATTGGTAGCCATAAATTGACTTCTCCATAAATCTGTCCAAGCCCCTTTTAAAGCTACCCAGGTTAGTGGCCATCACCACCTCCTGTGGCAGCATATTCCAAACATCAATCACACGTTGCGTGAAGAAGTATTTTCTTTTATGAGTCCTAATTCTTCCCCCCAGCATTTTCAATGAATGCCCCCTGGTTCTAGTATTGTGAGAAAGAGAGAAAAATGTCTCTCTGTCAACATTTTCTACCCCATGCATAATTTTATAGACTTTATAGTAGGTTAACAACATGGCACTGTCAATCTGTGGTTCCTTGCTCCCAAACTACCTTGTAGTCAGATAACCCTGTACTTTGAGCATGCTCTGTTCCAGCAATTCAATGTCAACAACACAAGTCACCTAAAACCTTGGCTGGAGAGCAAAGGAACGTGATTTCTTGCTACATGATAGCCCGACCGCATGCCAAAGCCCTGGCCTCAAGCACTAAGCCCCACAAGTGCAGTTCACGAAGCTTTCAAAACGAAAGCCGTCTCCACAAAGATTTTGCAGCTCAGAGTTAGCTGGAGGCCACAGGAAATATCTGTGCTCATTTACTGTTTCAGTCAGCCTAAAATCAGTGATGGCGAACCTTTTCGAGGCCGAGTGCCCAAACTGTAACCCAAAACGCACTTATTTATCGCAAAATGCCAACACGGCAATTCAAACTGAATACTGAGGTTTTCGTTTAGAAAAAAACAGTTGGCTCCAAGGCGTGCGTTACTCGGGGGTAAGCTTGGTGGTAGTCGGTGGCTTTGCTTTGAAGCACACGTGCAACTCTTCCAACGGGTGAATCGCAACCCTAGGAGCGTTTACTCAGAAGCAAGCCCCATTGCCAACAACCGAGCTTACTCCCAGGTAAAGGATCGCACTTTAGTACTTCGCATGAAAATCAGTGGGGTTTAACAGCGCTTAACAGGGTTACCTACACTGCTTCCCCTAAACTAGCTCTTAGGTTAAATGCTAATAATTGAACCCAGTGGCCCAGGCCAGCCTAGTTGTGGGGGGGGGGGGATTTCCCCCCCCCACATGACGAAGTCTGTGCACCCGTGCCATAGGTTCGCCACCACTGGCCGAAATCAAGAGCAATCAACAGAAAATGCTTTGGTTGTGCGTTCCTGCATGGCAGGGTTTGGGCTTGGTGCCCCTTGTGGTCTCTTCCAACTCTATGGTTCTACGATCATCCCAAGTGTGCCGTCATAATATTGACAGAAGAGCTGAACTAAAACATGTTCAAAGTGTCTCACTTGCACTGTTCCAAAGAATACTTAACAAGTCTGTGGCCGAGTTGAAATCGAAACTGGAGGCTTCCCAGAACCGGGGCAGCATTCTCAGCCATTATGTGAAACCCGACTATTTTCTAACGTTATACTGAATACATGCTTGATTTTATTTTGCTTCATTTTGGGTGCCCATCCCACCCTAACCCAGCCAAAGGTCAGGATCGAGGCGACTTGCATACAAAAAAAATATAATACAACAAAATTCAGCCCCAAAACAGTTAAAGTGAGGCATTTAACATAAAATTTACAAAGCTTTGGTGCCAGTAAAATTTCTAAGCAAGTTTTCCAATGGGAGGAGATCATGTCATAAGAGCAAATGAAGCTAAAAACGAAGTCTCCCACTACCTATCCGATCAAAATGGAGGAAGAGAGGGGGAAGGGGGGAAAGGAAGAAGAGGAAGAGTTGGATTTATATCCCCTCTTTCTCTCCTATAAGAGACTCAAAGGGGCTTACAAGCTCCTTTCCCTTCCCCCCCTCACAACAAATACCCTGTGAGGTAGGTGGGGCTGAGAGAGCTCCGAAGAACTGTGACTAGCCCAAGGTCACCCAGCTGGCGTGTGTTGGGAGAGTACAGACTAATCTGAATTCCCCAGATAAGCCTCCACAGCTCAGGCGGCAGAGCGGGGAATCAAACCCGGTTCCTCCAGATTAGATACACGAGCTCCTAACCTCCTATGCCACTGGAGGACGGGGAAGGGGGAAAAGGGAAGAGGAAAGGGAGGTCACTCAAGATTATAGAACTGTAACTGCCTCAACTAGAGGTCTGGTGGAACATCTCTGTCTTTCAGGCCCTGTAGAACAGTGATGGTGAACCTTTTCGAGACCGAGTGCCCAAACGGCAACCCAAAACCCACTTATTTATCGCAAAGTGCCAACGTGGCAATTTAACCTGAATGCTGAGGTTTTAGTTTAGAAAAAACGGTTGGCTCCAAGGTGCGCATCACTCGGGAGTAAGTTTGGTGGTAGTTGGTGGCTTTGCTTTGAAGCAACTGTGCAACTCTTCCAACGGGTGAATCCTGACCCTAGGAGGGTTTACTCAGAAGCAAGCCCCATTGCCAGCAACCGAGGTAAAGGATCACGCTTTCGTTCTTCCCATGAAAATCAATAGGGTTTAACAGCGCTTAACAGGGTTACCTACACTGCTTCCCCAAAACTAGATCTTAGGTTTAATGCTAAAAATCTCCCTGAAATAATTACACTATTATCACACGACGAACTCTGGGCACGTGTGCCCACAGAGAGGGCTCTGAGTGCCACCTCTGGCGCCCATGCCATAGGTTCGCCACCACTGCTGTAGAACGACACTCTATCCTGCAAGGCCCTGGTCTCAGATGACAGAAAGTTTCACCAGACCAGGGATGAAAATGCCCTGACCTTGGTTGAGACCTGCCGAATGTTCTTTGGGCCAGGGACTTCCAAGAGGTTACTTCTGCAGAAGTGTAGAGCTTTTCAGGGGTGATTTTGGGAGATGTAGTCCCGTAGACATCAGGGCCCCAGACTGCTCAGGGCTTTAAAGGTTAACAGCAGAACCATGATCCAGAATTCAACTGTTAACCAGTACAGCCGGCTTAGCACAGGAGAAATATACAGTCTTATTTTCCTTTACAACATTTAGGCTATATTCTCTGCCTCAGAAGATAAAGGGATTGTCTAAAGGATTTCATACCGAGAACGTGTATTTAATATCTCCCTCCTAGAGGAACAAGACGGCTCCCCTAATGCTACAACCACACACAATCCAGCCAGCTAAACAAAGTGTAAATTCACACCGTAAACGCTGTTAATTCTCCTCACTTTTCAGAACATTTCACTGGCATGAGCAATGCCCAGTTAACGTTCCAAGAGAGAACGTTGCTCCTGGTGACGTACAAAACCTGTCCAGCCTTTTCACATTTCATTTTACAAAGAAGCAAATGTACTCCTCCCCCCCCCATCACATTGTTTTCAAACATAATCAGAAGAGAAGGAAAAGTAGGAACTAAATGTAAGTAATTTGCTCAAGCTATTGCAGAGCCTTTAAACTTCATGCACAAGTGTCAAACTCGCGGCCCTCCAGATGTTATGGACTGCAGTTCCCATCATCCCCTACTAGAAGGATGCTGGCAGGGGATGATGGGAACTGTAGTCCAGAAGAAGAAGAAGAAGAAGAAGAAGAAGAGGAGGAGGAGGAGTTTGGATTTATATCCCCCCTTTCTCTCCTGTAGGAGATTCAAAGGGGCTTACAATCTCCTTGCCCTTCCCCCCCCTCACAACAAACACCCTGTGAGGTAGGTGGGGCTGAGAGAGCTCCGAGAAGCTGTGACTAGCCCAAGGTCACCCAGCTGCCATGTGCGGGAGTATACAGGCTAATCTGAATTCCCCAGAGAAGCCTCCACAGCTCAGGCGGCAGAGCAGAGAATCAAACCCGGTTCCTCCAGATTAGATACACGAGCTCTTAACCTCCTACGCCACTGCTGCTCCTAACATCTGGAGGGCCACGAGTTTGACGCCTGTGCATGATTTGATGAGATTACTTTTCTGATTCGCTAAAAATAAATAAATGCAGTATGGACAGTTCATTTGTAATTATTTTTGGAAAAGCTTTTTAAAATGCATTATTAAAACTGCAAAATCAAAAAGTGATTTTTAGCATAAGTAGGTAGCCAACCTGTAAAGTATATTATGTTTAACACAAAGTTTTGACTTGGAAGATGTTTTAAGACTAAGCTTAGACTTAGAGCTTCCACAAGGAGGACAAATCCAGCACAAAGTATGCCAAGAGAGCCATCCCAAAATAAAGGCAGCAGTGAATAAACTTCAAAACTGAATGCTTTTGTACACTCAGACCTCAAACATGGGAAATGGATTATTAATACTGCCTGATAGTTTTAGTAATTTTTAGCACTGATATAGTTTTTTTTTCAAATTTATTAGGCAAAACTATTATCAGTGCTACACATTATTAAAACAATCAGGCAATATTAATGACTTGTTCCTGTTTCCCATGTTTGAAGAACGAGCATACCAAAGCATTCCGTTTTGAAGTTATTTCTCCTATAGCATTTATTATAAAGTAACCCACACTGATTGCAGTGGAAGATATTCATAGGAAAAACTGATTATTGCATTTATTTATCCGGGCTTTTGACAATGTAACAGCTCTAACCCATTCTGTTGGGCAGGCAAAGCCATAGGGGCCAGCCTTAACAGCCATTGCATCCCAATCCTAAAGAATTCCCCATTTCATAAAAACAAAATGCACTGTTTGACTGCACAGCTGTTCTTCTTGACTGGACAGTTAATGCAATGCAGACCTGTTAACACCTTAATGGTACAAACTAAACTTTACTGAGCTTATAAAGGGTGCTTTTAGAGGAGAAGAACAGGTTTCTCTGCGCGATCCGTTCACAGTGCCAGGCAGTGGGCACTTTGGGTAGGATGCTTTTCTTGGCGCCAACTTGAGAAAAGAAAATGGCCATTGTTTTGCCAACATCAGCATAAGCTCTTCAGATGTCTCCAAATGTCAGTTAAAGCTATGAAGCAGAACCATTAAAGGAAGTAATCCTAAACAAACCTGGAAATGCACCAGCTTGCCTGGTGAAAGAAGGACCCAGCTGGCTTCCTTGTGAGAAAGCTGGCATTTCCTTTAAACGCCCAGGACAGCTGAGATCACTGAATTCACTGGCCTTTTCGGCATTAGGGACAATGGAAGCAGTTGGCCACACACCCCAAAAGATTCCCATGTGCCCTTTCCACAGCTTCCTCCCCTCCCTACCAGTTATGGAATCCTCAAGCCAGCCTTTCGAAAAGTTTACATTTCTGGAAGTCCAGGCGTCTGCGCACCAGGTCTCTCCACGCATCAGAAGGAAGAGTTGAGTGGACAACTACAGTAATTCTGTTCTGAAGCAGCTGGGGATTAAAAGATTCGGCCTGTCCCAGGGAAGAGGAGGTGACGGGGCTGGAGGGAGCTTTATTTACAGCCCAACCATCATTGAGGAACCTACTACTGTGACAACAGTGTCTTCCTTTTTTGAAGCCCTTGAATTGGCAAGTTCCGTTCGGATCGCTGGACACGGCGCGCTAGGTGGGAATTGACACGCCAACACGGCAGTGACGAGGAAGTGTCAGATTCGTGACCCACCTTCTGCCCTCCCTGTACAAAATTTGGCAATTATTTCCTACGCGCGTGTGCAGTCTGTTATGGCCTTTGCATGGACAGCACTTCAACCCTCCAAATAGATCTTTGGTTGTACCTTTAACCCACAGAGGCCATTTTAATACTCACTACAGGACAGTAGTGCTGGGGGGGGGGGAGGGGGGAAGGAAAATGACAGAGAACCCAGATGCATTTTTTAACCCATGGATTTGGACACACACACACACACACACACACACAGAGAGAGAGAGAGAGAGAGAGACCCCAGTTAAGGCACCCCTCAATCAGAGGGGTCCAGTAGTTTTTCCCCCTGATGTGGCCATTCCTGCCCCCTGGACCAGAGGTCTCCTACAAGGGGGCTGGCCAGTGTGTGGTAGGAAAATCCCCTGGATATTTTTTTTTTGGGGGGGGGGGGGAGAAACAGTTCCTCTCCCGGCTTGGGCCAGCCGCTGCCCTGCTGCCCTCCCCCACAGCCGCTTGGGGTGGCCACCCTTGCCGTTCGGATCACTGGACATGGCAGGCTAGGTGGGAATTGACATGCCAACACTGCAATGACAAGGAAGTGTCAGATTCGTGACCTGCCTTCTGCCCTACCTTTACAAAATTTGGCAATTATTTGCAAAAGTATTTGCAAAACACACACACACCCCAGTTAAGGCACCCTTCAATCAGAGGAGTCCAGTGATTTTTTTCCTCTGATGTGGCCATTCCTGCCCCCTGGACCAGAGGTCTCCTACAAGGGGGCTGGCCAGTGTGTGGTAGGAAAATCCCCTGGATATTTGGGGGGGGGGGGTAATAGCAAGTCCTGTTGCCTTTTGTCTCTGGAACAATCCCCCTCCTTCGCCTGGATCTCCTCTTCTCTGACAGCAGGAGGAGGAGGAGGAGGAGGGGGGGGGCAGCCCAGGGACGGGTGACATGAACAGACCCTCCTGGAAGGGGGGAGGTGGTGGCTCCTCCACTACTTTGCGGGCAGAGGGAGAGAAGGAGAAACCCGGACCTCTTCTCCCCCCCCCCCCCGCTTACAAGGAGGGGGAGGAGGAGGGGGCGCCCCAGAGGGCCCACCCGGGGGAGACACGGGGGAACCCCTACATAGATCCGTCCCACTCCAGACAAACCCAGGCGGGGGCGGGGGCGGGGGTGGGGGGCGCCCGCTGCTCCCAGGGGCGAAGAAGGGGGGCAGCACCCACCTCTTGAAGTCCCGCATGAGCCTCCTCCTGGCCGGAGTGGACATGGTCCTCCCGCTCACCACAAAAGAGTCCCTCTCCCCAGAAAGCCTCAGCACGGCCGGCAGCACAGCTGTCTCCCTCCTCCTCCTCCTCCGCCGCCGCCGCCGCCTCCTGCTGCTGCTGCTTCACAAACAACTCCGCAATGGCGTCTTCCTCCGCCGGTGGGTGGGTGGGGGAGGGAGGGAGGGAACGGGCCGCCCTTCTCGACCGTACCACGGCGCCTGCTCGGGAGGGGGGCAGAACACGGCTTAGGGGCGTACCACTGCGCCCGCGCGAAGGGGGGGGGAGAGCAGGCGTGCTTCAAACGCTCATCGCGTGTCCCGTAGGAGGACGCAGAGCCTGGCCGGGGCCTGCGGGTCTTTCCAGTGGTAGAGTCCGGGGAGGGCAAAGAGCTGTCCAAGGAGGGGCTCCAATGAGCCCCCCCTCAAAGCTCAAAATAGCCCTAAAAAGCCCCCCCCCCCCCGCCCGAAATGCATTTTGCTTAAAGATTTCAGGTGTTTCTGGGAACCTGGGACTTCCCTGAGGCTCCTAGAAAGAAAGATCCGTCTGGCAGGGTCGTGTCCCCATTCTCTGGATTTAAGCATCCACAGATGGGGCCTTGTTGAGAACTAGCTATGTTGGGTCTGGGCAAAAGGACCTGCATTTTACCTTTTTCCAGATATGTTGATGGATGCGCCTGATCACAGAAACTTTCCTTATCACGGAAAAGCACAACTCCAGACCACTGTTTCTTTTTTAAAAAATAAAACTTCTCTTAAAACTAAAGGTATGAAGAACACGGGCAAACTCAATGCAAGGCCTGTTTACTGACGGAGGGGGCATCTGCCAGGTCGCAGGGGGATTACTCGCAGATTAAATGTGTAGGCAGGATTGACTCCATCCTCAAGTACCCCCAATCGCTGTCTAGCATGCGAGTCAGCACCCCACATCGGCTCTAGTGACAACATACAAGCGTCCAGAGTGAGACCCAAGGAGTGGCAACACATCCCAATGTTTGCTAGGCAGGCTGTTTATAGGGGTTGGTTTGCCATCGCCTTCCCCGGCCATCTACAATTTACCTCCAACAAGCTGCATATTCATTTTAGCATCAGTGGCATAGTGGTTAGGAGCAGGTGCAGTCTAATCTGGAGGAACCGGGTTTGATTCCCCGCTCTGCCACTTGAACTGTGGAGGCTTATCTGGTGAACTAGGTTAGCTTGTGCACTCCAACACGCGCCAGCTGGGTGACCTTGGGCTAGTCTCAGTTCTTCGGAGCTCTCTCGCCCATCTCACAGGGTGTTTGTTGTGAGGGGGGAAGGGAAAGGAGTTTGTAAGCCCCTTTGTGCCTCCTTCAGGAGAGAAAGGTGGGGGGATATAAATCCAACTCTTCTCTTCTTCTTCTTTACCGACCTTGGAAGGATGAAAGGCGGAGCCAGCTACCTGAAACCGACTTCTGTTGGGATCACCCGCAGGTCATGAGCAGGGCTTAGACTGCTTAACACTCTGCGACACCGGGTTTCCATCATTAAAAGGAGCTAAGGTAATCTTACATGGTATAAATTGTTTCACTTCCATAGCTTTGTGGACAGGTCACTGGCAGGGCAGCTATAAGAACACTGTCCTGGGTGTAAGCCCCAGTGACCAGACCTGAATACAATTCAGAGTATACCTGCTTAAGATTGTTCTTAGTTCATCTTCTTTATCTTTATTAACCTTTAATAGGCATAGATAGATCAAGATTTACACAGACACATTCTGCAGTCTCAAATATAATTCAATAGCAAGAAAATAGTCCACATAACTTGATGGTTGACTTCAAGGGATTCAGATCACTTCAGATTTTTTTTAAAAGAGATAGCCAGAGCAAATGACAGTAAATACTCCTACACCAGAATGTAAAAATACAGTCTAATATAAAATTGCAATATAAATAGATCTGTTTAGCAAGTTAAAAGCAAAATAATACAGCAATAGGTATCCTACCATGCCTAAATATTAGACAGTGTGTGTCAGTTAGATTGGGGAAGATACCTATCTTTTATAAGAAGTTCAACATTTATTTTATGTATCATATTTAATATTTAAGGATTTGATTCTATGCCAAATTTGGTTTAGTGTACTGGTATAGTATATTTAAAAAAAACAGTTAAAAGTAATAAAATAGGAATAAGTTAGCACTTTGAAATGGTTGTCAGGTATAGAGCTACCATACGTGTTGTATGAGGTTCTTAGTTCATGTCAATTATCATTTTTTGTTTTCTTCAGGTATTTTGATAAAATTGATAGGAAGGGCTTGAACTGGATTACAGCTGACGGGCAGACGGTGTTTATATTTTCCTATTTAAAAAAAGACTTGAGTCTACATCAACGGGCATGCTTTAATTGATAGTATTTTAATGTAGCAGCAACATGATGGATGTTTGCTTTATTATCATAATCAACCTTCCCCCACCCCCCTGTCCACGATTGCACACTGCCACGAAGAAACCAGCACTGTGTGTCACATGTGGAAGTGAGGAAAAGGTATCCCAAGGAGGGCAACAAAAAAACATTAAAGTCTGATTATGCAACCGGAGAATAAAGCAACGTCAGACACTTGACGTTTCCAGAAAGTTCCAACCACCGGGACGTTTGCAGCCTTGTGAAAAAAGTTGCTTCAGAGAAATCTTGCTATGTTTAGGTGAGACTTCCCTCCTCGGTCGCCATCTCTTGACGGGAATCTATAGAACAGGGCGAGACCAAAGAAGTCCCGCACTCTGACGTAGGCAGCCCGGCTGTTTGTAGGGCTGCTTGTTGCTATGGCAACAGGGCCTGTTTGCCGGCTGAGCCTGGGTGGAGTCAACACGGGGAGCTCCCGAGAGCAGGCCAGAGGCCCTCTAGCACAGGAGTCTGCAACCTGTGGCTCTCCAGATGTTCATGGACTACAACTCCCATCAGGTCTGCAACCTGTGGCTCTCCAGATGTTCATGGACTACAACTCCCGTCAGCCCCTGCCAGCATGGCCAAGCATTTAAAAAGCTATAGGGCCACAACAAACAGTGACATTCATTAGAGGCACTTCAGAACTGCAACCTAGAACAAAAAACGCAGAGACAACCTGCCTCTCTTACCCCGTTCTGGGCAAAAAATGCCTCCGGAACAGCAAAAAAAAGCCCGCAAGGAGCATTAAACAAGTTAGAGGACCACAAAAAACTGTGGCTTGCATTAGAGGCACTCCAGAACTACAATATAGAGCAAAAATACACAAACAGTTGCATTTATTAACTCTTTCCAGGACAAAAATGCCTCCGCAACAGCAAAAAACCCCAGGAGGTGCATCCCTCAGCCAAGATGGACCCCTGACCAAGCTCTCTCTTCCTCCCCCACCCACCCCGCCCACCCAGTTGATGGCTGGTTTCGCTAGCCTTGGATTTCCGCACTGCGTCAGATGCCACATCCAGCTCTGCCACCCCGGTGGGGCCCTGGGCCAGTACATCAACCACAAGAAAGAACATCTCCTCCAAGGTGCTGTTGGCGACCTGCGACCACACGGGGATGCTCATCAACATTAGTCTCTGGAAGCAGCAGAGAGAAGTAGAAGTGGAGAAGAGGAGTGGGACAGAAAGAGCTAAGTGAGCTCTGGTTTTCTTTTTGGAGGGCTCTTCCGCAAAGCCACATCCTTTTAACAGCGTATTGTAAACAAGGGTTTTCTTATTTCAGGAGTTAACAGGCTTCTGAAAGGTGGAGGCTTTTTTATGTGGGATGGGAGAGAAATAAAGCAACTTCTTAGAGCAAATTTGCTCTGCTTCAGAGGAGAGGCCAGAGGGCTTAGTTCCCAGCCACACACCTTTCCTCAGGCAGGTGATTTTTACCTTTGGGGCCCTCAGAAGAAGCCATCAGGAGGGGGTGACTGGGAGAGGGTGGCCACACCTGACCCTGCGCATCGGACCACCTTCCCTTCTCCAGCTTGGGTGCGGATCCGAGCCCCTGTGCTGTCCCACCAGGTGGGGTAGAGGCTGGGAATTGATAATAAAACTGCAAAGATTGTCATGCCCTTATATAAAGCAGTGGTGCGACCGCACTTGGACTACTGTGTTCAGTTCTGGTCGCCACATCTCAAAAAGGATATTGAAGAGATAGAAAAAGTGCAGAGAAGGGCAATGAGGATGATTGAAGGATTGGAGCACCTTCCTTATGAGGAGAGGCTGCAGCGTTTGGGACTCCCAATCTTGATCCTTCTTGATCTGAGGTTGCAAATGCCTTAGCAGACCAGGTGCTCGGGAGCAGCAGCAGCAGCAAAAGGCCATTGCTTTCACCTCCTGCATGTGAGCTCCCAAAGGCACCTGGTGGGCCACTGCGAGTAGCAGAGTACTGGGCTAGATGGACTCTGGTCTGATCCAGCTGGCTTTTTCTGATGTTCTCATTATTATCCTACGTTTAAAACGTTATATTTATTGTAATTTAGAACATTTTGTAATGATACTATGTTTATTATTTCATGTTTATTGACATTATGTTTTTTGATGGTTGTTGCCAATGACCACATTGGTGATGATTGGTCGTGACATTTGCAGCTGTCATTCATCGCCCTGAGTGGGGGGGGGGAGAAGAAGAAGAGTTTGGATTTATATCCCTCCTTTCTCTCCTGCAGGAGACTCAAAGGGGCTTACAATCTCCTCCCCCTGCCCTCACGACAAACACCCTGCGAGGTGGGTAGGGCTGAGAGAGCTCCGAAGAACTGTGACTAGCTCAAGGTCGCCCAGCTGGCGTGTGTGGGAGTGCACAAGCTAATCTGGCTCACCAGAGAAGCCTCCACAGCTCAAGCGGCAGAGCTGGGACTCAAACCCGGTTCCTCCAGATCAGAGTGCACCTGCTCTTAACCTCCTACGCCACTGCTGCTATTATTAGATATACAAATCTAATAATAAAATCATAAAATAAAACACAGGTTCTTCCCCTCGCTCAAGGCCCGTTTCATGCCTGATTTCTGCCTCTTCTTCTTTTAGCTCCTCCTAAGTTCAGATCTAGGAGGGGGAGGGGGGGGGAGCAAAACCAGCATTTCTTTCTCTTCCGGACACAAAACGTTGTCTCCCGGCAACTGCCCGGCCGGCGGCGTCACTTCCTCTCGCCCCCGGGCCAGCCGTTCGGGAGAGAGGGCGGAAGGCGGCGCTCTTCGGGGCCTGCGGAGGGGCCACGTGGGGCTGCTGCTGCTGCCGCTGCCGGGGAAACCCAGCTGCCCGGGGCGGCCGGGGATGCAGCATGGCCGCGGCGGTGCTGGCCGAGTCGGTTCCTGGCAGCCTGGAGGCAGCTGGAGGAGGAGGAGGAAGCAGCAGCAGCAGCCGGCACGAGAAGAGCTTGGGGCTGCTCACCACCAAGTTCGTGTCCCTCCTGCAGGAGGCCAAGGACGGCGTGCTCGACCTGAAAGCGGTGCGGGGAGGACTGGACGCAGGAGGAGGAGGAGGAGGAGGAGGAGGGGGTGGACCCTTAGGATCTGGGAGATCCAGTGGGAGGATCTCTGGGATGGGATCTCGGGAGAGGGAGGAGGAAGAGACTGAGATCTGGACCTGCCTCTGTGCACATGAGCCACTTTTTGTGCCCTTTAGAGTTTTCTTTCAAGGGCTCTGGATGTCTTTTTAAGGTCTTTCTGAGTTGGTTCTGATGGGGTTTCCGGGCTGTGTGGCCGCGGTCTGGTGGATTTTGTTCCTAACTTTTCGCCTGCATCTGTGGCCGGCATCTTCAGAGGTGGATCACAGAGAAAAGTCTGTTTCACACTGTGTGTTTCACACTGTTTCACACTTTCCCTTCTCACTTAGACACAGTCTGTTTCACACACACTGTTTCACACTTTCCCTTCTCACTTAGACACACTCACAAAATCCACCAGACCACGGCCACACAGCCCGGAAAACCCACCAGAACCAGTTGAATTCGGCCGTGAAAACCTTCGACGAGACATCTTTCTGATTTGGTTTTCGTTAGGGAGAAGCGATCAGTCTAGTGCCGACTTCTGCAGCTCATGGGCTGTCCAGAAGAAAGCCCTTACCTGTGTGAACTTTAAAAGGGGCTTAGCTTTAAAAGGGGCTTGGACAGATTGGTAGAGGAGAAGTCGATCTATGGCTCCCAATCTTGATCCTCCTTGATCCCAGATTGCAAATGCCTTAGCAGACCAGGTGCTCGGGAGCAACAGCAGCAGCAGAAGGCCATTGCTTTCACCTCCTGCATGTGAGCTCCCAAAGGCACCTGGTGGGCCACTGCGAGTAGCAGAGTGCTGGACTAGATGGACTCTGGTCTGATCTAGCAGGGCCCTTTCTGATGTTCTTAACTTTACTGGTGCAGTCAGTCATCTGCTTCAAATGTGCTAAACAGTTGTGTTGTGTTACTGGGTGCGGGGTGCTTGTTGTGTACTAAGACAGCTGTGTTGTTGACAGTCTAGTTGTGGCTGGGCATATGTGGAAAACTTATTCATCTAGACTGCGTGTTTGGTGCAGTCCTTCACATTTCAGCGGCTGTTTATTTCTACCAGTGGTTTGCCCCAGGCCACAGAGCGACTCTGTGTGTTGCAGGTGTGAGACTTGAGTCCAGATCTCCTAAGGTCCAAGTTTCATTGCTCGGTCATTGGACATTAGTTGTTTCCAGCGGACATTGGACATTAGTTGTTTCCTTAGTGAAAACCTGCCACTATTGCAACTCCCCTTACTTGCCTTGAAGAAATTGTTTCCTGTCCCTGGACAAGTTGAATGGGAGAAAGTCGAGGTGAAGTAGCGAGGAACTTGTGCTGGTATTAGGCTTGAGATCAAATCCTTACTCAGTTGTGCATTCCTTTGGTGGCCTAGGGCAGGGGTAGGGAACCTGCGTCTCGAGAGCCGCATGCGGCTCTTCTGCCCTTGCACTGTGGCTCCACAAGCCGAGCCGCTGGCCCCATCCTTGCCCGCCCTGCTGCCGCATCCATGCGCTTCTCAGAATGAGCAGAGTAAAAGGTAAAAAACCCGAATATATACAGTGTTATCTTTATTTTAAATGTCAAAAATTATTTGCGGCTCCAAGTGTTTTCTTTTCCCATGGAAAACGGGTCCAAATGGCTCTTTGAGTGTTAAAGGTTCCCTACCCCTGGCCTAGGGCAAGCATTCATTCTTTATGTTCAAACAATGATGACCTGTTTGCTGAAGCTATTATGCAGATGTGCAAGACAAAAATAATAAAACATTGACGTGCTGTAAAAGTATTCACCATCTTTTTCTGGATGACCTAAGTGGCAGCAAATTAGATCTTCATACAAAGTGAGCCTGTAATTGGGAAAACAGCACTAATGAACCTTATGTTTACCTACAAGGATAATCCTGTTGATTTCAGTGGGGCTTACTACTCCCCAGGCGATAAAAAACCTTTCATTTCGAGGGCGATTTCACCACTCTTTTTAAAAAATCTTAATAAGCCTTTATTGGCATACAGAACATACAATATAAATACAGTTAAAATTTAATAGATAAAACTTCACACTGGATCATAAGTTCAGTTCGCAAACCTCAGCCATAAACTTTGCCACTGCGAGACAACAGTCAAGGTCATTACAGTTTAAGAGCATATTTACTTTATCAAGCTCTGTCAGGGTTTTCATAGAGTCAATGATTTGTAATAATAAGCTGGATCTTGGATTCTGGTAAAGTGGGCAGTGGAGGAGGATATGCTTCATAATGGAGATCCAACTGCCCTGCCACAGGCTGCAGGGGCAAAACCTCTTATCGTTTGGTAGACCCTTGAGTCTGCCTCTATGGAAGCCCGGGGATGGCATAATATTAAATCTAGCCAGCATGTAGGCTCTCCTATATATAGGGTTAGTAAAGCTGCAATATAGTAGGCCGGGTTTCCGTGCACAAATGGAATTGCCACGTTTATTGGCGGGCAGGAGTTGTTGGCCAAGCTCTGCAATTGGTGATAAGCGATTGCTAATAGCCGCCCTTTGATGAGGGCAAATGTCTCAGTAAGGGTTAGCATGTTCAGAGAGTCACTATCATAGCCCAATTCCCCAATCTTTGTTATAACTGTTGTGCACCATTTAGAGTGATGGAGTTCTCTCAAGGTGAGTTGCGTCAGTGAGTTGTCGGAGCTTTGATAATGAATATGCAGCCAAAATTTTATGATGTTTAACCAGATAGTGGCCTCTATAGAGTATTGGCCAGATTCTAGACCAGGGGTAGGGAACCTTTAACACTCAAAGAACCATTTGGACCCGTCTTCCACGGGAAAAGAAAACACTTGGAGCCGCAAATAATTTTTGACATTTAAAATAAAGATAACACTATATATATATAGGGGTTTTTTTACCTTTTACTCTGCTTATTCTGAGAAGTGCATGGATGCACCCGCCCTGCTGCCTGCAGGGCGGGCAAGGATGAAGCCGGCGGCTCGGCCTCACCAGCTGCTGGGAAAACACCCGCCCCGTTTCAACGGGGCGGGCGAGAGGGGAAGCCCGCAGTGCGGCCCAGCCGACCATGGGCAGTTGGTGCGCCCGCCCTGCTGCCTGCAGGGCGGGCAAGGATAGGGCCAGTGGCTCGGCTCGTGGAGCCACAGTGCAAGGGCAGAAGAGCCGCATGTGGCTCTTGAGCCGCAGGTTCCCTACCCCTGCATTAGATCATTCCATTCTAAACTTCTGCATAAATTATTTGGCGTGCCAAACTGCGTCCCATATGCAGTTCTATGTCTAGAACAGGGGTAGGGAACCTGCGGCTCGAGAGCCGCATGTGGCTCTTCTGCCCTTGCACTGTGGCTCCACGAGCCGAGTCGCCAGCCCCATCCTTGCCTGCAGGGCAGGCGCACCAACCGAGTCGCCGGCCCCATCCTTGCCTGCAGGGCAGGCAGCAGGGCAGGCGCACCAACTGCCCACGGTCGGCTGGGCCGCGCTGCGGGCTTCCCCTCTCTCCCGCCCCGTTGGAGCGGGGTGGGCACTTTCCCGGCGGCCGGCAAGGCCAAGCCGCCAGCAGCAGGGTGGGCGCATCCATGCGCTTCTCAGAATGAGCAGAGTAAAAGGTAAAAAAACCCCTATATATATATAGTGTTATATTTATTTTAAATGTCAAAAATTATTTGCGGCTCCAAGTGTTTTCTTTTCCCGTGGAAAACGGGTCCAAATGGCTCTTCGAGTGTTAAAGGTTCCCTACCCCTGCTTTAAAAGGTTCAAGGATAATCCGAGCCGCTCTCCCTTTGTTAAGCTGGAATAAGCAACAGGCGCTTTCAGCATTGCTTCACAATCCAGTGTGAAAGTGAACTCCTCCTGCCTTTATTGGAAAAACAAATACTCAAGGCCGCCTGCTTGGTTGCCAACAGTCCTGGGTTCTTGCCAACACAGAAGTTTGAGCCTGCGGGCTTAGGCAAGCGGATCATGTTTTCACTTAGTTGCGGCCTGAACTTTCCGGCTGTTGTTTGAGCCCCATTGAATGTGCAGTAAGGCAGAGTGCCGGCACAACTCTTGCATTTTTCATTTCAACTTTTCCGTCCCTTGCCTTCAGCGCTCGGTAAGCTTGTGAATATCCTTCCCTGGTGGTGCCACCTATTGAAGTCCTGTCTGAAACGGCCCCCTTTGTATTGTGGCAAGTCTGATTTATTTCAGACAAGCCCACAATGAAGATCCACTTGCCGAAATGCAAATAGGCCCACCCACGGCTTTTTTTCTTGCGGCTGATGATACTTGCCGGCACTGAGTACCAGTACCGTTTTTCCGGGATCTCCCTCATGCACTACTCTGCCACGCACAGCCAGAGAAAGAGAGTGGATGTGTAGGAAGAGCATCGTGTACATCTGTGGATGGAAGGGGAAATTAGGAAAGGAATTGAGAATAAAACTGCAAAGATTGTCATGCCCTTATATAAAGCAGTGGTGCGATCGCACTTGGAGTCCTGTGTCCAGTTCTGGTCGCCGCATCTCAAAAAGGATATTGAGGAGATAGAAAAAAAGTGCAGAGAGGTGTAGCGAGGGATGATTGAGGGACTGGAGCACCTTCCTATGAGGAGAGGCTGCAGGCGTTTGGGACTCTTTAGTTTTGGAGAGGAGGCTGGGGGGATATGATTGAAGTCTATAAAATTATGCATGTGGGTAGAAAAGTTTTTCTCTACTTTCTCCACAATACTAGAACCAGGGGCATTCATTATGAAAATGCTGGGGAAAAGTGGGACTAATAAAGGGAAACACTTCTTCAGCATAGCGATGTGATTTAGTTGTTTGGAATATGCACTTGGGAGGTGTGGTGATGGCCACTAACCTGGATAGCTTTAAAAGGAGGCTTGGACATGAATTTATGGAGGAGAAGTCGATTTATGGCTACCAATCTTGATCCTCTTTGATCTGAGATTGCAAATGCCTTAACAGTCCAGGTGCGCGGGAGCAACAGCCGCAGAAATCCATTGCTTTCACATCCTGCTTGTGAGCTCCCAAAGGCACCCGGTGGGCCACTGCGAGTAGCAGAGAGCTGGACTAGATGGACTCCAGTCTGATCCAGCTGGCTTGTTCTTATGTTCTTAAATTGGTGCAACCTTGCCATTTTCTTTTTGTTCTCGTTCATGAAAAGCATGCCAACTTTTCCCCGTGCCGCTGCATGTCTGGTTTGCTTCCCCTTCCCACAGTTTGACTCACGCATGGCTAACTCCAAAAGAACATATTCCCTTGCTGTGAACAGCTGGGGAATTCTCTGGGTGTGCTGTGCGGAGGTCATTCTTTTAGATGGTTTGTTTGAAGGTGACTGCCCCCTGTCTCGCTCCAGAGAGTGACGGGTATCTAATTGCACATCTGTGCCTGTGACAAGTTGAAGATTTCTCTTTCGGATCAATGATTAATATCTCCTAGGAAAGTTCCGTGGCTTCAGTGGAGCTGTTTAAGGGCTCTCCCCTTTTGCCCTTCCTCTGCGTTTATTGTCCTCTATCTCTGTCCTGTTACTAGGCGGCCGATACTCTGGCAGTGAGGCAGAAAAGGCGGATCTATGATATCACCAACGTGCTGGAAGGGATAGATCTAATTGAAAAAAAGTCAAAGAACAGCATCCAGTGGAAGTAAGATAACTTTTCGGCATTATGTTAGAGCGCCATATAATATGCTATAAATCAGTTGGACCTGTTTTCTTTGAATTGGACGAATTTCATAACTGTTAGAAATTTTTATATGATGAAAAGAGATGTCGATGATGCCTAATTTCTGAATTCCTGGGAATTACGATTGATTTTTCCCCGTGTTTTTGTTTTAAGGCAATTACCCCAGGATTGGAAATGTTTTTTTGCCATAGACACATGCCTTCCTTGGAGGTTAGGCTGAACGGTCATAATAACAGCAAGGGGTTCAGAATACCCAGAGCATCCCGTTAAAAAGAACTGAAGGGATTTGGGTTTACTGGGAAAATCTGAATTGGAAAAAACTTCCATTTTAACTAAATAGTTTAATTGAAGTTACCCAAAGATGACACATACACCCAAAGGTGGGATCCAGCAGGTTCTCACCGGTTCCCAAGATGTGTTGTGTGATGTTTTGTGTGTATAAGTCCCCCGACTGTCATGCGTTGGGCTGGTAGGGGACTACAGGGGAAGACAAGGATCTACCCTCTTGTGGCTGATTGCTGGAAGTCTGTCGGCCCATAACCTTTTTACTGCGCTATTTTAACCACTTTGCTTCCATGTTGCTCATTTATGATACTTTATTTTTGTTTCAAAGAGGCGTGGGTGCTGGCTGCAATACACAGGAAATAGTAGATCGACTGAGGCATCTTGAAGCAGAAATTGAAGACCTGGAACGAAAGGAAAAGGAGCTGGACCAGCAGAAATTGTGGTTGCAGCAAAGCATTAAAAATGTTAAAGACGACTCCACAAATAAAAGATATCCTTTATACAAATGCTGCGTAATTCTTCCAAATGGCATTATGGCAACAAGTTTTTTTTTTGGGGGGGGGGGGGAACTGAACATATAGGACAGTGGTGGCAAACCTTTGGCACTCCAGATGTTATGGACTACAAATCCCACCAGCCCCTGCCAGCATGGCCAATTGGCCGTGCTGGCAGGGGCCGATGGGAATTGTAGTCCATAACATCTGGAGTGCCAAAGGTTCGCCACCACAGATATAGGAGGAGGAAGCTGGATTACTTGAGATAATGTGACGGGTAATTTTTTAACTGATAGCTAGAGACTTTTTTTTGCTAGCATCTCCTAGAAGCATTTAAGTGGACTGTCAGACTGTTGGAAGTAAACGTTAAGGACAGAGCGTCCCATGGATTATGAGGAAAATATACTATAAGCTACAGTGAGAACAAAGCTCACTGACTGATCATTATTGTCCTAAGCCAGTGGTGGCGAACCTTTGGCACTCCAGATGCTATGGACTACAATTCCCATCAGCCCCTGCCAGCAAGGTCAATTGGCCTAAGCGGTCTCGATCAGAGGCGGACCTACTAGGGGGCGGGGGGTTTGCATTGTACCAGGTGCCCCCGCAGCCCGCAGCCCGCAGGTCTCCTGGGAAGTGCAGTTTCCATCAGGCCATTTTCAATCTCAAGTGAACAGGCCGCTTTTTCCAGCCGGCATTTTCAGGCTGAACTAAGGTGAGTGTGTGGGGGTGGGGGGGACGCAGAGTGCTCACCGGGCGCAGTATGGTCCAGCTATACCTCTGGTCTCCATCACGACCACATAAAAGAATTCTATTTGTTCCCAATAATGGAGAAATTTTTTTTTTTTTTTGCATCAGCCATTTAACAGCACAATCCCAGGCAGAGCTACTCCGTTCCAAGCTCACTGATTTTGGTGGGCTTAGGCTGGAGTAATTCTGCACAGGATCGCAGTGTGAATCATACAAGTATTTGAAGCACACTGTTTCAGTTACTGGGTTCAGGTCATGCCAGGAAAAAAAAATATTCAAAATCTACCCTCGGACTTTTAAGGACGACTCTTCTCCCGCTCACCCAATTGTCCCCAATGTTATGGTGTCATAGCCTGTCTTTCGCATTGAGACTCAAGGCAGGTTACAAACCAGTGGTGGCGAACTTTTGGCACTCCAGATGTTATGGACTACAATTCCCATCAGCCCCTGCCAGCATGGCCAATTGGCCATGCTGGCAGGGGCTGATGGGAATTGTAGTCCATAACATCTGGAGTGCCAAAGGTTCGCCACCACGGAACTGTGAAAAGCAATTTAATCAGACAGCAAAGACCTCCATTAGGATTAGGACTACAGAGGCTGTAAAACAGCATGGATGAGAGCTGCCTAAAACAACAAACCTGACCATATAGCCCAAGGCTAGCATTATTTCGTCAGCTAAACAGGGCCAGTTATGACACGAAGGCCAAAAAAAAAAGCAGCAGAAACTGCCTAAGGTCTGACTACAAATTGAAGTTGGAGGACGCTGTAGTAAAGGAAGACAGTGATGCATGCAGTAAATGCTCCACCATATTATCTCGCATACGTGTCAAACTTGCGGCCCTCCAGATGGTATGGGCTACAGTTCCCATCATCCCCTGCCGCGAGTTTGACACCTGTGCGAGAGGCAACCTCCTGACCTGTTCCGTTGCACTGCTGTTCTAAACCCTCTGTAAGAATGCTCTTAAACGTCTGTTTTGCCCTTGACAGAGCGCACTTTTTCATATATCACTCATGAAGACATTTGTGACTGTTTCAATGGTAAGTTGTTGAAAGACTTAGTGCATTGTAAATGTCACAAAAAGGATATCGAAGAGAGAGAAAAAGGGCAGAGAAGGGCAACGAGGAGGATTGAGGGATTGGAGCACCTTCCTTAGGAGAGGCTGCAGCGTTTGGGACTCTTTAGTTTGGAGAGGAGACGTCTGAGGGGGGATATGATTGAAGTCTATAAAATGGGGTAGAAAATGTCGACAAAGATAAATTTTTCTCACAATACTAGAACTAGGGGGCATATGTTGAAAATGCTGGGGGGGGGGAATAAAAGGAAACATTTTTCACGCAATGTGTGGTGTTTGGAATATGCTGTCACAGGAGGTGGTTATGGCCACTAACCTGGATTGCTTTAAAAAAGGGATTGGACAGATTTATGGAGGAGAAGTCAATGAATGGCTACCAATCTTGATCCTCCTTGATCTCAGATTGCAAATGCCTTAGCAGACCAGGTGCTCAGGAGCAGCAGCAGCAGCAGAAGGCCATTGCTTTCGCATCCTGCATCTGAGCTCCCAAAGGCACCTGGTGGGCCACTGCAAGTAGCAGAGTGCTGGACTAGATGGACTCTGGTCTGATCCAGCAGGCTGTTTCTTATGTGCTTATGTTACTTGGGAAAAGTTACTTGGGAAAATGTTCACGCTGACCTGGGACTAGCCCAATCTTGGAAGCTAAGCAGCGTTGACCCTGGTGAGTATTTGGGTGGGAGATAGGATGTTTACCTTGCCTTAAAAATCTTCAGAAAACCTTTAGCGGAGGACCAATTTCTTCCGCTAAGATTCATCATGCTTTATTTTAAATCAGACCATCCCTTCAAGCAGAAGCGCTAGACCCAATGGCCAGGCTGTTGCAAAGAAGGCAGCAGCACCAGCTCGGAGGTGGGGAGGTCTAAGCAGTAAATCTCAAACGTGGAATAACAAAATTAATGTCACGTCAGAGTTACCTGCATAAAACAATGTGATGTGTTATGGACATGAAAGACTAGACATTGTCCATGTTTGTGTCCCCTTGTGTGACAGAACTTTTCAGATAAATGAGAACAAATGGAAATTCAGCCTGATGATATGAGACTATACAAGTATTACATTCAGGCCCATTTTATGTGTTTTAAGTGCATGCAGTTAACATAATATAATTACTCCACAATCAGGGGATACACTTCTAGCAATTCAAGCACCATCTGGCACACAGTTAGAAGTACCTATACCTCATCTGGTATGTATAAAAAGCTGTTTAAATCTGTTGATGTGACAAAAAAAGTGGGGAGCAGCAGTGGCGTAGTGGCTAAGAGCAGGTGCACTCTGATCTGGAGGAACCGGGTTTGATTCCCAGCTCTGCTGCTTGAGGGAATTCAGATTAGCCTGTACACTCCCACACACGCCAGCTGGGTGACCTTGGGCTAGTCACAGCTTCTCGGAGCTCTTTCAGTCCCACCTACCACCTCACAGGGTGTTTATTGTGAGGGGGGAAGGGCAAGGAGATTGTAAGCCCCTTTGAGTCTCCTATAGGAGAGAGAGGGGGGATATAAATCCAAACTCCTCCTACATATCTGTTCAGTTCACTCAGAGGGATGGCTGGGCAGTGGGGTAGACCAACAGACTCTCTACCCACCTTCAGGAGCACATACTCAAAACAGGCAAACCGTAAGAGGCTTCTGGTTAGATGGATGGAAGCATGAAATGCAGAGGTATATGGAGACTTTGTACCATAGACCGCAGAGGAGATGGTCATCCTGTCAACCCTGCAAGTTCAACCTCACAAGATCTTGAAAGCTGAGCCCCGGTTAGTATTTGGATTTGACATCACCAAGGAAGTCTAAGGTCGCTACGCAGAGCAAAGCAATGGCTGAATCCGCATGGTCCAAAAACAGCAGTGTGAAAATGGTGTGAAAATGGTGTAAAAGGGTTTAAAATGGTGTAAAAGGGTTTATACTGTTTTCACACCATTTTCACACCGCTGTTTTTGGCCCATGCAGAATCAGCCAATGAGAAACCACTTCTAAACACCTCTTGCCTTGAAAATCTTAAGGAGATGCATTGAGGAGGCTACAACTAGATGGCACATTGAGGAGGCTACAACTAGATCCCACACACACAAAGTGCCCAATGATTATTTTTGCACTCTAGTATTGTTAGGATGTGAAACCTTGTAAAAATTGTTTCATTTAGGTTGAGTGCTAATATTTCTTAGGAAGAGTCTCTCAATGAGAGTCAGACTGACGTAATAGTTGGACTAGGAAAAATTCAAATCCCAGCTTGCTATGTAATACACTGGATGACGTTCGATCCATCACTCTCTCTCAGCCCGAGCTATTTTGCAGCTATTTTTGCAGCACTGAAACAGTTCTGGGGAAAGAGTGAATCTAAAATGCAGCTTATCTGTGATAATCTGTTATTGTGCCCAATCCACACCTGTTGTTGTGGATGCATGCAAAAAAAGTGCAAGTAGGATTTATAAGAAACCCAGTATGAATAGGGCTTTCTCTTTTTCAACGCTCTGAAATGATGTTGATTTTACAATGAAACAAAAGGGGAAAATTTAACACACTTTTGGGCTGGGCACAAAATATTTGCTGAATGTTGTTCTGGTCATAGAAGTATATGCAGTGCTGGAATGGGAAGATCCATGCTTTTTCCTGCATATGCTCTTTAATTTCATGCTTTGGGTTTTTAATTTCTGTGCAGTTCTTTGGCATGAAACATTACAGATTCTTTGGGAACTCAGGGGGCATACATTGAAAATGCCGGGGGGAAGAATTAGGACTAATAAAAGGAAACACTTCTGCACGCAACGTGTGATTGGTGTTTGGAATATGCTGCCACAGGAGGTGGTGATGGCCACTAACCTGGATAGCTTTAAAAGGGGCTTGGACAGATTTATGGAGGAGAAGTCGATCTCTGGCTACCAATCTTGATCCTCTTTGATGTGAGATTGCAAATGCCTTAACAGTCCAGGTGCTCGGGCAACAGCCGCCGCGAGAAGGCCATTGGCGGCTCAACATCCTGCATTGTGAGCCTCCCAACGGCACCTGGTGGAGGGCCCATTGCAGTAGCAGAGAGCTGGACTAGATGGACTCTGGTCTGATCCAGCTGGCTTGTTCTTATGTTCTTAACGCTATTTTGCCTGCATTGCCATTTGGCTTATTTCTGTGTTTTTTTGTAAAGGATTGAACTTTTACTTATTTCTGTTTTCATAACGGACTGCACTTATGCTTTTCAACGTCTCCTCTTTTTCAAGGGCCAGAAAAAATACCAGATCAATTTAAACAGCCACTCGGGGCCCATCCACGTGTTGCTCATCAATAAAGAGTCCAGTTCCTCTAAGGCAGTGGTTTTTCCAGTTCCGCCACCAGATGACCTTATTCATCCTCCATCTCAAGCTGTGGTTCCACTGACTTCTCCGAAACTGAACGCTGAGCCTCAGAATGTACAGGAGGATAAAAACACGAGACAGGGTCAGTCCCTTCCACAGACACCAGCTGGAGATATACCTACAGGTAGGTGTGGAGACTTTCCCCTTGCAATCATATTATGAAAAATAGGGTACAGTATACCCTTGGTGAGTTCCGCAGGGCCTGTAAGACAGAGCTATTCCACTGGGCCTTTGGGGAGGCTGGCCAGCGGGTCTCTATCAGCCCACTGAGGTGCGGAGGCTGCCTGCTATTCCATCCTGGCTGGCCCCTGATCTTCATCTTTGGGCCCTAAACTCTACCCAATTCCCCCATCCTTTTTCGGCCTTAAGATCGGGCACCTGTTTTTAACAACTCCTGTTGTTTTAATTGTATTTATTTTAGAAACTGCTGCTAAGTTTTTAACGGGTTTTATTTTTATTTGTATTGGTTGCTGTCTAGAGAACAGCTGTGTTGTGAGTCATTTCGAAGACTCTTCAAAGTGAGGCTACCATAAATAAAAAATAAAATAAATAAAAATATCTCCATAGGCAGATTCAACCCCCCCCCAATAGGGTTATTATTATATAACAGTGATGGCGAATCTTTTCGAGACCGAGTGCCCAAATTGCAGCCCACTTATTAATGGCAAAGTGCCAACACAGCAATTTAACCTGAATACTGAGGTTTTAGTTTAGAAATAAAACAGTTGGCTTCAAGGGGCATGTAACTCGAGTAAGCTTGCGGGCTGAAGCAACCGCGGCAACACCGAGATGGGATGAATCAATGACCCTAGAGGAGGGTTTACTCAGAAGCAAAGCCCCATTGCCAGCAACCGAAGCTTACTCCCCAGGTAAAGAATCAAGTTTTCCCCAGGCCAGCCTAGGGGTGTGTGTGTGGGGGTGATTTTCCTCACTAAGCTTTTGATGAGCTCTGTGCATGTGTGCCCACAGAAAGGGCTCTGAGTGCCACCTCTGGCACCCGTGCCATAGGTTCGCCACCAGTTATATAATTTGTTTTTTTTTTAACCTTCAATTCCTCCCCACCATACCTTTCGAATGGCAAATGTTAATATACATGTACTAAGATAGCATAGGACAGTGGTGGCTTAACTCCATGGGCACGGTGCCAGAGGTGGCACTCAGAGCCCTCTGTGGGCAATAACATGCAAACAGAGTGCCCCCCCCCCCCCCCCCCATCTAGGCTGGCCCTGGGCTGCTGGGCCTCGGGATTATTAGCATTAAACCTAAGACCTAGTTTTGGGGAAGCAGTGTAGGTAACCCTGTTAAGCTCCTGTTAAACCCTTCACTGATTTTCATGGCTAAGCACTAAAGCCGCCGCCATCTCTTTACCTGGGAGTAAGTTCAGTTGGCAATGGGGCTTGCTTCTGAGTAAAACCCTCCTAGGGTCGCGGATTCAATTGCTGGAAAGAGTTGCACGGTTGCTTCAAAGCAAAGCCACCGACTACCACCAAGCTTACTCCTGAGTAACGTACCCATCAGAGCCAGCCATTTTTTTCGAAACTAAAACCTAAGTATTCAGGTTAAATTGCCGTGTGGGCGCTTTGCAATAAATAAGTGGGTTTTGGGTTGCAATTTGGGCACTCGGTCTCGAAAAGGTTCGCCATCACTGGCATAGGATGCGGCCATTCACAACTTTCTCAGGTACTGGCTATATTTGTCATTGGTGTTATAGAACAAGCCATTTACAATTTTAATTACTTAAGTATGCCAAATAATATAATTTTATATGCTAATGTATCGTATAACAAACATAACACATCTTACGTTGATAAAGCAGTAAAATAATTTTAGGCTTGATAGGTAACAAAGTACTGCACTCATTTTAGTTTCCCCCCCAAACAAACCATTTTTTATCTGCAGTTGCAAAATTTCCACAAATGTTGCATGTCTCTTATATGACTAATGTATGCTTATTGTATGCTGATATGCCCTATATCTGGCCACTATGGTTGTGCCTGATCATTACAATTCCCATCAGCCCCTGGGAGGGGCTGATGGGAATTGTAGTCCATGAACATCTGGAGCACCATAGGCTGGCCACCACTGCCCTATATCAAAAAAGATGTGATAATGACTTGCTGAGATCCAGTGTAGCATAGTGGTTGAGTGGTGGACTCTAATCTGGAGAACTAGGCACCATACGCTGGCCACCACTGCCCTATATCAAAAATGATGTGATAATGACTTGCTGAGATCCAGTGTAGTATAGTGGTTGAGTGGTGGACTCTAATCTGGAGAACTAGGCACTATAGGCTGGCCACCACTGCCCTATATCAAAAAAGATGTGATAATGACTTGCTGAGATCCAGTGTAGCATAGTGGTTGAGTGGTGGACTCTAATCTGGAGAACTAGGCACCATACGCTGGCCACCACTGCCCTATATCAAAAATGATGTGATAATGACTTGCTGAGATCCAGTGTAGTATAGTGGTTGAGTGGTGGACTCCTAATCTGGAGAATCCGTAGGGCACTATAGTGCTGGCCACCACTGCCCTCATATATCAAAAGATGTGATGTAATGACTTGCATTGAGATCCACAGTAGTAGCATAGTGGTTGAGTGGTGGACTCCTTAATCTGGAGAACTATCAGGGCACCATCGCTTCGGCCATTTCACCACTGCCCCCATCAAAAATGATGTGATAATGACTTGCTGAGATCCAGTGTAGTATAGTGGTTGAGTGGTGGACTCTAATCTGGAGAACTAGGCACTATAGGCTGGCCACCACTGCCCTATATCAAAAAAGATGTGATAATGACTTGCTGAGATCCAGTGTAGTATAGTGGTTGAGTGGTGGACTCTAATCTGGAGAACTAGGCACTATAGGCTGGCCACCACTGCCCTATATCAAAAAAGATGTGATAATGACTTGCTGAGATCCAGTGTAGCATAGTGGTTGAGTGGTGGACTCTAATCTGGAGAACTAGGCACCATACGCTGGCCACCACTGCCCTATATCAAAAATGATGTGATAATGACTTGCTGAGATCCAGTGTAGTATAGTGGTTGAGTGGTGGACTCTAATCTGGAGAACTAGGCACTATAGGCTGGCCACCACTGCCCTATATCAAAAATGATGTGATAATGACTTGCTGAGATCCAGTGTAGTATAGTGGTTGAGTGGTGGACTCTAATCTGGAGAACTAGGCTCAATTCTTCCACATGAAGTCTGTTGGGTGACCTTGGGTTAGTCACAGTTCTCTCAGAACCGTCTTAGCCCACGCAGAGACAGGCATTGGCAAACCATCTCTTGCCTTGAAAACCCTACGGGATTGCTGTAAATCATCTGTGACTTGATGGCTTGCACGCACACACAACGAATTGCTGTGTATCAAAACTGACCTGTAATAAATAGCCCTGTATCAAAAAAAAAAAAAAAAGGTATGGCAAAACGGCAGTGGTTTAGGGATACCATGTCTGTTTTCTAATATTAGCTTTCTGTTGTACCAGATAGTTCTCAAGAGAATACAACTCCTGGAACTCTTTACGCCAACATTCCAGATTCTGAGCTGTACGACAGCCTTGTAAGAGAAACTACGCCGAGCTCAAATACCTGCCAGCCCTTCCTCCCGCTGGATGTTAACAGCATCCTCAAGCCCAACTCATTTGATATAGGAAAGACAGATGAGCGTGAAGGTGAACAAAACCTTTGTCTTTATGAGGATTTGGGCAGTGGTGGGATCCAAAAATTTTAGTAACACTACCCATGGTGGTGGGATTCAAACTGTGGCGTAGCGCCAATGGGGCTGGGCGGGGCACAACGGGGGCGTGGCCGGGCATTCTGGGGTGGGGCATTCCTGGGCAGGGCTGTGGCAAGGACGCAGCCGCTACGCCGGTCCTTGGGCGGGAAATGAATGCGCGCAGGCACCGGCGCACCTCCTGCTAGACTGCTTCCAGTTCTGCGCGCTACTGCTGAGAGGAGGGGCGTAACTAGGGCAAAAATCACCAATTAGTAACCCCCTCTCGGCACACGCAAATAATTAGTAACCTACTCTCGGGAACCTGTGAGAACCTGCTGGATCCCACCTCTGGATTTGGGGGCTGGGGGAGGAGAGATGGCGGGTGAATATAGTGTCTCGCTGGAAAGCAGTCTCCAATTTGACATTTGTGATGAAAAGTGATACTTTGCTTTTGTGTTCATAGGCATAATGAACAGTGATATCATCGATGAACTGATGTCCTCTGATGGTAAGTTCCTCATGTTTCCATTCTTAATAAGTGGGATCACTCAAGCTCACCTTAAAAATACACAAACAGTCCACTAGGAACCTCATGTTACTTTCCAACTCGCCCTGCTGCTTGAATGGAGATTCCCTGAAATGGCCGGATCTTTTTTTTTCCTCCTTAAAAAAAAGAGCAGCAGCAGTGGCGTAGGAGGTTAAGAGCTCGTGTATCTAATCTGGAGGAACCAAGTTTGATTCCCCGCTCTGCCGCCTGAGCTGTGGAGGCTTCTCTGGGGAATTTGGATTAGCCTGTACACTCCCACACACACCAGCTGGGTGACCTTGGGCTAGTCACAGCTTCTCGGAGCTCTCTCAGCCCCACCTACCTCACAGGTTGTGTGGGGGGAAGGGCAAGGAGATTGTAAGCCCCTTTGAGTCTCCTACAGGAGAGAAAGGGGGGATATAAATCCAAACTCTTCTTCTTCTGAACATCTCCTCTCCCTCCTCAGCAACAAAGTGATCTTTGAATGTGTCCAGTATATATTCCCTGCTAACACTGAAAGGGTGCCGCTGGCTAGAATGGATCAGGAAGTGTGTGGTCAAAAATTCACACACCTTTTTTGTTCTTTCGTCAATGGCTGTTGCACACCCATAGTTATAGCCCACATTCTGGAACTACTTGCTGCATGAATCACTGAGCAGGAGGCACTTGAATAGTGGTGTATTGACGAAGGATTATGTCCTAATTTAATTTTAAAAATGAAAGGGGAAACCGCTATTAAATTGCAAGATAGTGCACTGGAAAATATCCACAACAGCCATCCTTAAACACCAGTTCCTCATTTGAAAAAAAAAATTGGAAAGACAGGAAGAAGAAGAAGAAGAGTTTGGATTTATATCCCCCCTTTCTCTCCTGCAGGAGACTCAAAGGGGCTTACAATCTCCTTTCCCTTCCCCACTCACAACAAACACCCTGTGAGGTGGGTGGGGCTGAGAGAGCTCCGAGAAGCTGTGACTAGCCCAAGGTCACCCAGCTGGCGTGTGTGGGAGTGCACAGGCTAATCTGAATTCCCCAGATAAGCCTCCACAGCTCAGGCGGCAGAGCGGGGAATCAAACCCAGTTCCTCCAGATTAGATACACGAGCTCTTAACCTCCTACGCCACTGCTGCAGAAATTACTAAATGGAGCATATCTGTGGCAGTAACTGAGCAGTTTCCCCCTTTGTACTAACCAGATCAAGTGTTTCTTTCATCATAATGAATAATATTATATATGCAACTGACAAAGCCTTTCAACCTTGCGAAATATGTTGTGTTTGAAATATAATGTAGAATTACATATATCATATTTATCCATTTGCCTTCCTCAAGATGGCAGCTTGAAACTTTCAAAGCAGAACTAAGACTGGATCATCTTATGTTTTTGTTTGAATGCCATTGCAAAGGGCTTCCAGTTTTATTGGAGAAATGGTGCCACAGAGCAGATGTTACCCCTTACTCTAGGCCTTTTTCCATAACACTTTCTTTATCTCTATACACAGAAATAGTGTATCCCCCCCCCCCCCACACACACACTGGGGGTCCTTCCGCACATGCAAAATAATGTGTTTTCAAACCACTTTCACAACTGTTTGCAAGTGGATTTTGCCATTCCGCACAGCTTCAAAGAGCACTGAAAGTGCATTATTCTGCATGTGCGGAAGGAGCCAAAGTGAAGGGGAAAGAACTCTTCAGGGATAGGTGGGCACAAATGGAACTTTAAATAAGATTGGAGGAAAGCAGTATGGGAAGAGGGTAGAAGACTCCTTAATTTGGAAATCTGTGGGACACTTGATCTTTATTTTGACCTTGTGGCATCTGTGTTAAAGTTACCCTGAGAGATTTCTTGCTCAAGGTTACCCAAGTTCACAAGTAACTAGTAATTCTTAAATCGAATCGCAACAAGTGAACAGTCACTGTACCCACATCTAAGAAGAAGAAGAGTTTGGATTTATATCCCCCCTTTCTCTCCTGCAGGAGACTCAAAGGGGCTTACAATCTCCTTTCCCTTTCCCCCTCACAACAAACACCCTGTGAGGTAGGTGGGGCTGAGAGAGCTCCGAGAAGCTGTGACTAGCCCAAGGTCACCCAGCTGGCGTGTGTGGTAGTGTACAGGCTAATCTGAATTCCCCAGATAAACCTCCGCAGCTCAGGCAGCAGAGCTGGGAATCAAACCCAGTTCCTCCAGATTAGATACATGAGCTCTTAACCTCCTACGCCACTGGTGGATTACATTCCCTGGGAAGGTAATTTAGACAGTTCACTTACATGTGTGCCCATCACCACCGGTTCACACCCCTGTGGAAAGACTTTAAAATTTAGATTTACTAAAGGGAAAATAAAGTATAGTTTCTTTTTTAAAAAAGAAATGCATAGTTGAACTGTCATCTCATCGGGATAACAAAAATTAATCACACTATTATTAATACCACCTTTAAAGAAAAAAAATAGAGGTAACTGTTTTGAATGAAGTATCTATTCTTCACGCCATATGCACTGGCAGAGCTGATATCTAAGTGGATTCCAGCTGTTGTACACAACAGATCTTCCACAGACCAGCTTGGGGGAAACGGTTGAGGTAACAGCAGAAGGAGAATATCTGAGAGCATTCAAATTGATATGGTCCCTGGAAGTGGCTTTGTGTATCGGACTGACATGCTTTTTGTTCCATAGTGTTTCCACTGCTGCAGCTCTCTCCTGCCCCTGGTAATGACTACACCTTCAACCTGGACGATAATGAAGGAGTCTGCGATCTCTTTGATGTGCAGATACTGAACTATTAGATTCCAGCCCAGCTGGAATGCCTCATCTACCTCTCGTCGTGTAACAGACTGTTTCATAACACACACGTACAATAACGAATGTGAGATTTTGATAACAACGCCAAAATGGTCATTTTCCCTCTTACTTTGATACTAAGAAACTTCTAAACTCCGCAAACGACAAGTGGCTTTTTAAAAATGCATCACAGAAGTGCAGGCAAATGGAAAACTGGTTTCAACATATTTAAGAATAATAATTTCATAGTTCTTATTCCTGCAAGTGAAATAATGTAGACATGAAACACAGTGCTGCATTTTAGTCACACCTTGCCATTTGGACACTCTCTGTAGTCGCTTTAAAACTTTGCCCGGTTTTATCTTGATTCTTCACTGCCAATTGTAAAATGAAGAGCATTAGCTAGATAATGCTGTATCGTTCCACTGAATCCATTTCGTGGGGTGCCTTCTTTATTAGCACTTTAAGTTTCTCCTCCCTCCCTTTCTTCCCTTTTAAAAAACTTTTAACATTCCATATCCCTAGTTTTAGGAATACTCATTTATTTACTGTTATTTCAAAATATATATATACAAATTTTTGTCTTATAATTAATTTTCAGCTTCTCCGTCACAGTAATACAGTTTGTAGATTATACTGAAGAGTGCCAATGTCTGTATATTAACATTTTTTAAAAAATAAATAAACAGTATATAGATATATTGTTTGTTGGTGTAGCAGGAAATGGGAGTATCGAAGCACAGACATTTAATACTACAACTGAGACAGCAAATTGGTAGCAGCATCCACATGAATTGGTTCTCTTTCCGGGGACTTTGGAATCTTAAATTGAAAAGAGAAATTAAAAAAACAGAATCATTTTAAAAACAAATAGAAAAAGCCACACATTAAAAACTAATAACAGTACAAGTTAATGAAATTACCCAATGTCTCTTTGGTAAATCCGATGCAGTAGCTTTGGATAACTGCTTGACTTCTTTCTGTACTTCTGTGAACAACTTATTTATTCTGTTAACCTTTTCATCATTCACTATATTGATCTTTGGGGAAAGCAGAAAAGACAGAAGACTGTTATATTTTAACAGGAAACCAATATAAGAGATTCTAAATAGGAGAACAGATTTTTTTTCCTTTGATTATTCCTACATGGCACAGACCTGCCAATGGATGGGTTAGGAAATTAACCGATTAAGCATACCGATCACCAAGGCTCATTCTGCACATGCAGAATAATGCACTTTCAAACTGCTTTCAGTGCTCTTTGAAGCTGTGCGGAATAGCAACATCCACTTGCAAACAGTTGTGAAAGTGGTTTGAAAATGCATTATTTTGCCTGTGTGGAAGGAGCCCAAGAGAAACAATTTTATGGCATGGTTGTGTTCTTTATTCGCTTTAAGAAAGGGCAATTCCTCACAAAACATACAAACTTAGCATAATTATTTATAATTTATTCAGTTCACAACAAGCAATTTTTCTCTGTTGGTGACTAGCCATTGCAACAGATGCATACATCTGTTCCCTTTTAGAGCCACTTCATTACAAATTGAATTTATTATTATTATTATGCATACAGAAAACATGTATTTAGAGGGAAAATCCCACACCCAGGCTCAAGTGTGCACAGAATTGTCCTTTGACACACCGTCTGTACTGCTTTAGCTGTTGATTAACTAATATATTTGGGGGGGGGGGGAGAGATGGGAGCTGATCCAAGCAAAACAGCCACATATAGGTAGTTTTAAGAGAGAGGTTATTTTTTCGAAGAATTCAGTATTGAGTGCATCATTGTAAGAATCAAGTTCAGCTGGGGAGATAAACAGTCCTGGGTACTTTACTACTTTGTCTGCATATATGCAGTGGTGGGATCCAAAAATTTTAGTAACAGGTTCCCATGGTGGTGGGATTCAAACTGTGGCGTAGCGCCAATGGGGCTGGGCGGGACATGATGGGGGTGTGGCTGGGCATTCCGGGGCGGGGCTGTGGCAAGGACGCAGCCGCTGCGCCGGTCCTTGGGCGGGAAACGAATGCACGCAGGCGCAGGCTGCCACGCACGCCGGCGCACCTCCTGCTAGACTGCTTCAAGTTCTGCGCGCTACTGCTGAGAGGAGGGGCGTAACTAAGGCAAAAATCACGTGGCAAAATCACCACTTAGTAACCCCCTCTCGGCACACACAAATAATGAGTAACCTACTCTCGGGAACCTGTGAAAACCTGCTGGATCCCACCTCTGCATATATGTATGTAATAGGGTAGATTCCATTAAATAAGCACAGAATTGGTTGAATATATAGTGATTCCCACACAAAAAATGAATAAATACAAAGAGATATTAACTAGTTTTATAGCACTAACCTTTTTCAGACTGGTGGTCACTGGTTTTGCTTTACTTTTTGCCTTTGTGAGGTTTTTGTTGGCCACGTGGAAGACATTCTTCTGCTTCTGTCCTTTTGCTTTGTTCTTGCCCATTGCCTGAACTTTTAACAGTAAATTTCATTTTTAGTCTTGTAGGGCTACACTCTGGCACAGCCATTCAATAACTATCAGCAGACTTTAAAGCGGAGACACTCTGGTCAGATGAGAAGATTTAGTCTTCTTGCACTCACTGCAACCTCCTATCGCCCTTGGAAAAGAATACTCTTCACTCAAGATGTTCTTTCCATAGGAAGGCTTTTACTTTAGCAGTTGCAAGGTTACACAAGTCTATTCTACACAAGACTATAATACTATACAGAACTCTTCAGCAAGAACAAAGTTCAACATACACAGAACTTCACTCTATTTTTCTATCTCAGTCTCAGCATATACAAATGTATACATCAGGGATACTTTTCCCTGCCCACGCAACAGCCTCTCATTAGTCTAGAATTACAGTTGAATTCACCAATCATGTTAAAGGTGAATGGTTGCCACCTCTTGCCCCTAGACCAGTGGTGGCGAACCTTTGGCACTCCAGATGTTATGGACTACAATTCCCATCAGCCCCATGGCCAATTGGCCATGCTGGCAAGGGCTGATGGGAATTGTAGTTCATAACATCTGGAGTGTCAAAGGTTCCCCACCACGGACCTAGACTGACTGTCTCCGGCGTTTGGGTTCGCAAACCTCTGCTAACTTGAAATGACCTTCCTTGTGAACTTTTCACTCTTTTTTAATGTATCATGACAATAACATGTTCTTGTTGCTGCAGTGAGCAACATTTAAGAGTTCTTTGAATTGTTTGTGCAACTAAGACCATATGCTTGGAGTAAACCCAGTGAAATCCAATGGTACTTACCAGCAAGCGTGCACAGGATTAAGTCTCCAAGCGGTTACCTAGACAAACAGTACACACGAAAACAATGGTTTTAAAAGCAATAGAGTTGTATGGAAATGTTAAATTAATTTAGATGGTCAGCAAAATAAAAGCAGTTGTTCAAAGTCTCCTAGAAATGTTGACCATAGAACATGATAAAACTCACATCCTGGGCAGTATTAAATGAAAACTGAAAAGAGATTAAAGAAAGCTAAAATTATGTGTGAGAATAGAACAAAGTCTCACACTACCGCATTATGCAGAGGGGTAATGCTAGCAAATAGACTGGATTGTTTTCCACCAGTATCCTCTTTTATAAGTGTTGGTTTGCTAACAGCATCCGCATGACTAAAGAAACACTCGCATCTCTTATAAATAAGTGCATCATCAGTCCTTCTGCGTGGGTCCAGTGAGTAAATAAGGTCTAATTTCCTTCTGTCTATAATCCTACCAGTATCTGAGGATCAAGCGAGAGGAAATAGGAAAGGGGTTTGAGGTGGGAAAAGGAATTTTGAGGCAAGTACACGTTTAGAAAAAATGGCTTCAGAACCGTATCACGGCTGTCGTGCTTTAGCTCTTACCTGGCCACCTTAAGGGTACCTCCTGCCAGGCTCTTCCTGCACCTCTACTCGGCAGAGAACATGGGAGCCACCAGTTGGAGCTCTGGGCAGTGTGGCTCTTGGGCATCCAGTGCATGATGGCACACTCCCCAGGGAAGGGCTACAAGCCTGGCGATGAGGGGAGGCCGTGGCGCTCTGCCGGCCACTCTGGGGGTCGCATGAACCCCGGGAACTCCCGGGGCGTCCTCCGGCCCCCAACCTTGAGGCCCGATCTGGGGGACAGGGCCGGGCCCGGGAGAAGACCCGCGGCAGCTGGGCCAGCCAGGGGGTGGGACAAGGAAGGAGCGGAAGGGGGTCTAAAGACAGAGGGAGGTGGGGCGGTTAGAAGAGAGGATTTGAGAAGGGAAGGCTCTACAACATAGGTGTCAAACTCGCGGCCCTCCAGATGTTATGGACTACAGCTCCCATCATCCCCTGCCAGCATCATGCAGCATCATGCTGGCAGGGAATGACGGGAGATGTCGTCGATAACATCTGGAGGGCCGCGAGTTTGACACCTGTGCTCTACAAAATGGGTGGCCAACCTAGTGGCGCTCCAACGTTCATGGCCAATTGGCCATGCTGGCAAGGGCTGATGGGAATTGTAGTCCATGAACGTTGGAGCGCCACTAGGTTGGCCACCCCTGCTCTACAGCGAGGGAAGGGGCAGGACAGGGCTAGCGGAACGCTGCAGAGGGGGCGAGGAAAGGCAGCAGCCGTTGCCGCCCTGCAGCTTCGACGGTTAGGACCGCCCAAGAGACCGAGGAGAACAACTCCCGGGAAGGGCTTGGTGGGGTGGAGGTTTCCGGAGAGGAAAGAGCGAGCCCCGTGTGAAGAGGAGCCTGCTTCTTCCCTCTGCCATTTCGCTGCCAGGGTCCTCCTCCTCCTCCCGAGGGCCACGCTTTCCTTCTCCCTCCGCCAACTCACCCGGCTTCCCCTCTCCTGGTCCTCCACGTGCGGCTGCGCGAGCGGCTCTCCGTCATCTGAACGCGCCTCCGACCCCAGAAAGTGGGCGGTCCTTGCCTCAGACAGCCCGCCCCTTTCGGCCTTCGGCGCTGCCCGGGGCGGGGCTTGCCAGCTTTCTTGGGCTGTTCAGCTTTGCTTACATGCAGCCCCAGCGGCGGCAGCAGCAAGGCATGCTGGGATACCTCTGCGAACGTTCTAAAGATGACAGTTGGAAGACCGTTGGTCGTTCTTCTGGGAAAGACTGTTATCATGAACGTTTAATGTCTTTTCCTGAAAGCCAGAAACTCATTTGCTTGTTTATGCCCCGTCTTTCCCCCCAACAGAGACCCAAAGCAGTTTACATCATCAAAAACAACTCTGCGAGGTAGGATAGGCTGAGAGTCTGTGAGGAGCCCAAGAGCGTGAGCGGGGTGGTGGTGGTGGTTGGAATAGATGACCTCTAAGGCCCCTTCCAGCTCTGTTTTTTTTCTATGTGTCACCCAGTGAGCATCCATGGCAGAGTGGGAGCCTGGGGGAGGGAGAAGATAAATGCCCCCCCCCACCCATGCCTGAGCTACATTTCATTCTGAAATTGCTCTACCTGAGTCTCGTTTTGTGTTTTTTTTTTTTTAAATCCTTAACAAGTAGCTCCTCCTAAGTTCAGATCTATGGAAAGAGGCGTAAGCCAGATCTATGGAAAAGACTATTATAATAACTTGCAAATAGAGTATTATAATAATTTGTGGAAAAGACTATTATAATAACTTGTGAAAAGCAAGAGTGGGTGGCCCCTTCTGAGCAAATTGTGGTGGAGGGAGGGGGGGGGGTACTAAAATGAAAATCAAGGTTCCCCACTGGAGAGATTTGGGAAATCTCTAACATTAGATTTAATGTCTATTCTGAGAGCCAGAAAGGCCAGCTGGGCTCCACTGAAATGCATTTTCTTGTTTATACCCAGTAAAAGGTGGATCTGCGTGGATCCTCTGCTTTTTGAAGAGCTCCCTCCAAATTAGTATCAAATCATATGTGAAAGCCAGGGCTATGGGATGGACTATTAAACATGTGAGTGACGCTTTGTGGCTCTGCAGCAGCATAAAGATGTGGATCTGAGGCATGGATCCTCATGAATTCATATGATTTTTGCATTGAAGCGAAATGAAACCACCATGATACTGTACAGGATGTCTTAGTCCTGTAGTGGCAAACCTTTGGCACTCCAGATGTTATGGACTACAATTCCCATCAACCCCTGCCAGCATGGCCAATTTCTCTGCCATGTTTTCTGCTGAGTAGGGGTGCAGGAAGAGCCTGGCAGGAGGTACCCAATTGGCCATGCTGGCAGGGGCTGATGGGAATTGTAGTCCATAGAATATAGGCAGAACCACAAAAGTGACATGGGATCGAATGGTGATTTTAGGGTGACCTAGTGGAAAAATCATGAGGATCCATGCTTTGCAACCATGCTTTTGCACCATTATGGTGCCATGATGCATCAGATCCCTGATTGTTGTGTTCAGATCTGTAGCTAGGGACGTGACACGTAATGTGATGGGGATTCGGGGGTGCCCTAGAGCAAAAATCATGAGGATCCGTGCTTTGCAACCACATTTTTGTCACTGTGGCACCACAGTGTATCAGATCCATAATTGTGGTGTTCAGATCTGTGGCTAGGGACATGGCATGTAATATGATGGGGATTTGGGGGTGCCCTAGAGCAAAAACTATGAGGTTCCGCGCTCTGCCACCACATTTTTGCATCACACTGGTGCCATGATCCATGGTTGCTGTGCTCAGAACTGGGACTGGGGGCATGACTGTCGGTTTCCCCATTCAGACAGTAACTCACTTGAAGGGTTCAAGGATTTTATTGAAGACAGAAGAGAGACAGGAGAAAACAGGTCTGGCGAAAAGGTGCCAAAGCAGTTGATAATATGTTGTAGCAAATCCCCACCCCCACATGTGAACTGTTAGAAAAGTCCAGCCTGAAGGCCCATCCCAGCCTGAGCTCCCAAGGCCAGGGAAACAGATAAAGCAGCACCTGCAAACGCAAAAGCAGCCCCCCACAATTCCCCCCTCCCAGCAATGGCATCCTGACATTTCCACCCCCCTTAAGACACCCCCCCCCCTTTGCTTGGACAGGCACGATGAAACACTTTGATTAGCCAGGGTGCTCTGATGTCATCTGCATTCACCCACTCTCATTCTGTCCAGGTAAATAACCTTTCCAGGATACCAGGTACTGCAAGCAGTTACGATAGATGCAAGAGTCTAGCAATTCCTGCAATTAATCCGAATTGCTGCAATTAATCCAAATCGCAGGAGACTGAGAAGGAGCAGGGTGCCAGGAAGATGCTGTCTTCAGGAGGCTGCAATGAAAAACAGGATGGATTTTACGCAAAGCTTTAGCCAAATCCAGTTGCACCATTGCATCATTGATTTTGCAGGTAACCTGGAAGGGGCCAACATATGTGTGCCCACGTTTTCTGTATTTGTGCATATCTCTCAAGTTTTTGGTTGACAGACCATGTCCCCCACAGCTGGGGAGAGGGGGCAGCTATGCTTATCAGCTTGAACCTTGTGTGAGTCTTTGGCTTTCAGTAAAGCCTGGAGATGGGATCCCACCCACCAACGATCTGCTAAATCCACTCCTGCAATTCAGGAGGATCGACAGCAGGCTGGCCTAAAAGGGGGGAATGGCTTGCCCGATTGGCCTGATACTGCTTCAAAAGGTGTCTTGTTAGTACTGCTGTACAGTGCATTATTATAGGCATATTCAGCATAAGGGAGTAGGTCCACCCAGTTACCCTGGTGGTACTTACTATAGCATAGGAGGATGCTATAGGTAGGAGGATCCGCGAAACAATCTGCTCTGCCCATTTGATGGTCGGATTATGTTCCATCAGCCAGGGCATCTCCAAAATTACATGTTAGAGATGATAAAATTACACCGTTCCTAATGTCCCCGTTTTGAAAGCAGCGGGAGGCCCCTCCATGGGACACACCATCCATCTGAGTGAATTGGATGGGCTGGTGTAAGGGGATTGGGGTCAGTCCCAACCCCTTTACCACACCGGGATGCATTAGGCAATGGGAACAACCCGAAACCACTAGAGCCTGAATCATCATTCGGGTTCCCTTTGGGGAGTTAGTAACAGTCAAAGGACCCACCTCTTCACTCACCTCTGCAGTCGGGACAAGGTATCCAACAGTTCCAACTCCAGCCGACTCACCATCAGACTCAGGCGAAGAGGAACTCGGCTCCGAGTTCACTTCCCAAGCCACTTTGGAGGCAATGGCACCTTTTTTGGGTTTGAAGGACTTCGGGTTGCTCCGCTTGGTTGCACGGGGGGGAGGCGGCATTCTGGCTGCCGGTTTAGCAGGGCAGGTGGCCACCATGTGCCCACTCTCTCCACAATAAAGGCAAAGACCCAGCCGACGCCTGCGGGCATACGGGGTTTCCTCCGACTCCTCCGTCAATTTCCCGGGTGACCCGCGGGACCCCATCTGGATGGCCTGCCCCTGACGGCGACCCGTCCCTGCCTCCCTCTCGTCGCTTTCAAAATCCATCACGATTTCGGCCTTACCTGCCAACAGGATCCATTCCATAAGCGTGTCTGGGTCACCGTGCATTAAGGCCCAGCGATAAAGTTCGGGGTTCAAAGCCATCTGAAACAGATGCACAAAAAGTTGTTCAGGCCAGTCATGAATCTTGTTGGCTAAAGCCCTGAACGCCTGCGCAAATTCCCATAAGGGTCGGTTGCCTTGGCGTATGCGTCGGATGTCCCATTTGGCCTGCGCTCCTTTAAACGGGTTTTCAAACCGACTCCTCAGGGCCTTCACGAACCGGAGGAGAGAGCGAAGTTCCGGGGCTTGTCTACGATGCAGCCACACATACCAGTCTGCCGCTGGCCCCTCAAGTACTGCGCTAACGGCACAAACCCTTTGGGCCTCACTAGCATAGCTCCCCCCATAGTCCCACATGTAAGCATCCACTTGTAGGAGGAAATAGGGCAAGCGGTCCGGGTTCCCATCAAAGCGCACCTCCAATGGTGGGGGCGTGGGATACCACCTTGCAGTGCCGGCTGCTTCTGCTGCTTCTGCCCGGTCCTGCAGCAATTCGATTTCCTGATGCAGCCTTTGAATCTCGGCTTGCAATTCACCCCTTTCCTCTTTCCACAGTTTGGCTGGTCTGGTCAACCACAACAGGCTTCTCCTGAGCTCAGAGTCTGTTTCCTTTTGACCCCAAGGGCGAGGCCCCGCGGAAACGGGAATAACCAATGTTCGGGGGGGTATTCCAAGGGCTCCCTCTCCGGGTTGTAAGAGTCCTCCGGCCTGGCGCCCAGAGTCACTCACCGACTCGGCCACACAATCCACAAAGCGAGAAGACATTTCACTCCCGAGTGGGGGTGCAGCCGCAGCCCCCTGTTGAAAAGTCATGACGGAAGATTTGGAGTTCGCAACTTCAGCTGGCGCTTGAAACATGAAGCTGGCAACGTGAACAGCGGCCGAGCTGTGCTAGCGTCAGTTTCCCTGTTCAGACAATAACTCACTTGAAGGGGTCAAGGATTTTGAAGACAGGAGAGGCACAGGAGAAGTTCTGGCGAAAAGGCGCCAAAGCAGTTGATAATATGTTGTAGCAGATCCCCACCCCCACGTGTGAGCCAAGACAGTTAGAAAAGCCCAGCATGAAAGCCCGTCCCAGCCGCTGAGCTCCAAGGCCAGGGAAACAGATAACGCAGCACCTGCTAACACGAAAACAATCCCCAACAATTCCCCCCTCCCAGCAATGGCATCCTGACAATGGCATGTGATGTGATACTGATTTGGGGGCGAGCGACTTAACAAATCATGAGGATCCGTGCTTTGCAACCACATTTTGCGCCACTGTGGTACCATAATGTATCAGATCCATTGTTGGTGTGTTCAGAATTGGGGCTGGGGACATGTCATGTGATGTGAGGGTGATTATGGGGTGCCCTAGTGTACAAACCAAGAGGATCCGTGCTTTGCACCTGTGTTTTTGTGCCACTGCAGCCCCACAAAGCATTGGCTGCCCAATCTTCGTGGCTCTGCCAGCAGGCTAAATCCCACCCTACAGTATCATGGTGGTTTTATTGTCTTCCAATGTTAAAATCCTATGAATTCATAAGAGTACGTGCCTCAGATCCATGTTTTCATGCTCCTGCAAAACCACAGAGCGTCAGATCCACTTGGTTGTGGTGGGTTTTCCGGGCTGTGTGGCCGTGGTCTGGTGGATCTTGTTCCGAACGTTTCGCCTGCATCTGTGGCTGGCATCTTCAGAGGTGTATCACAGAGGGAAGCCTGTTACACACTGTGTCCAGACTTCTCTTATAACAGACTTCTCTCTGTGATACACCTTTGAAGATGCTGGCCACAGATGCAGGCAAAACGTTAGGAACAAAAGCCACCAGACCACGGCCACACAGCCTGGAAAACCCACCAGAACCAGTTGAATCCGGCCGACAACACGTCAGATCCACGTTTTTCACTGTGCAGCCTTCAGTCCTGACGATCACATCTGATTTCATACCGGGCTTTTTTTGGGGGGGGGGAGTCCTCCTTTAAAAAGAGGAGGATCCAGGAGACAGCATTCTGTGGCCTGCCCAGACCTGGGAGTCTGTCCAGCCATGGACTGAGCATTCCATCATCAGCCCATTGGCCATGCTGGCAGGGGCTGATGGAAATTGTAGTCCATGAACATCTGGACAGCCACAGGTTGCAGACCCTTGCGTAGAGCCACCTTTTACCCGCCTCCAGGTTCCAACAGCAGAGGTTGGAGGGCCGGACGTCCCGCCCCTCCCCCTCCCCCTCTGGAGCGGAAGTGGCGTGTCACGAGAGGCCCGCGCCTCCTGGCGTCTCTATGGTCTCCCTGCGCCTACCTCTTCTCTCTCTTCCTTCACGGAGACGGAAAATGGCTGCCGAGCGGCGGTGGTAGAGGCGGGCCGGAGACGTCGCCTGGAGGGGTGAGCCGGCCGCTTTGACGGCAGCCGCGGGCAGGGAGGCCGCCTGCTCCGGCTTAGCTGGCTTGTGGTCCCGGTTAGCCTCCGGGCCGCGTTTCCCTGCGAGCCCCCCACGGCTGCCTCTCCGTCCTCCCCCGGTGCCAGGGCCCAACATCCACCGGGGGGCAAGGCCGGACCCCTCCCCTTTCCATAGCTTCAGGGTTATTTTTTTTTAAAAATCCATATCATTTTGTCCTCCCCACAAGTGGGGGGGGGGGAGGGAATCCCCCCTTCCTGCCATGCACCCTCCGCAGTGACGGATTTACCTATAGCTGAAGCCTGGGGCCTCAGAATCGGGGGGGGGGGGGGCGGGCTCCAGCGTGTACTATTTTTGACACCGTCGTAGGTATAGCGACTTTATTTATGCACTTCCTCCCCCCTTGCCGCCCCCCCCCCTTGAGCAGCAGTGGCGTAGGAGGTTAAGAGCTCGTGTATCTAACCTGGAGGAACCGGGTTTGATTCCCAGCTCTGCCTCCTGAGCTGTGGAGGCTTCTCTGGGGAATTCAGATTAGCCTGTGCGCTCCCACACACGCCAGCTGGGTGACCTTGGGCTAGTCACAGTTCTTCGGAGCTCTCTCAGCCCCACCCACCTCACAGGGTGTTTGTTGTGAGGGGGGAAGGGCAAGGAGATTGTCAGCCCCTTTGAGTCTCCTGCAGGAGAGAAAGGGGAGATATAAATCCAAACTCTTCTTCTTCTTGCTATGGTATTTAATAAAAACATCTTGTGTCATTTCCTCCTTTAGAGGAGGAATTATCAGTTGCAGGATTGGAAAGCCCCCCCCCCCCCCCCCCCGGCTTTGCTCAGTTTTGCTTAAAACACTCTCCCTTCTTCCTCTAGTCAGGAGGGGGGGCTCGCAAGTGAAGTAGCCCAGCCTTCCTCATCTAAATTTGGCACTGGCCCTTCCTCTTCGCCCCTTTGGGCTGGGGCTGCTCCCTGGCGGGTGGTTGAGGTCGCCCCAAATGAACTCCCCAGGGAACGTTTGACCTCCCCAAAGGAGGAGAGTTTGCCAGAGTCGGTGGCTCATTCCTATTTTATTTGCTGCACGGCGGCGGCGAAACCTGATCTGTTTGAGCTGCGCCCGCCCCGTCGCTGCGGCAACCGATCCCTCGGGAGGGAATCTAGGGTGTTTTTTTTTTGCACGGCTGTGAAACAGTTTGTGCATTAAATCACCCCCACCTCTCCTTCCAGAGACACCTCAAAGTTTCCTAAGTGGTATTAATTCACACCTGTGAGCCGGGGGTGTGGATGCAGCCAACGTGCATTGTGCAAGCGCTCTTCGGCCAGCTGAGATCCGCTGTAGATGCCTGTTGAGTGTTTAGGTTGCTAGGAGCATTTTTCCCCCCAAAAGCTGCCACTAAAAGTACACTTTGCCTTTAGGAAATAGGAAGGTATTTGGGTATTGACATAGACAAGCCTTTATTGGCATACCAAATTACAATAAAACAATTGTCCATAAAAGGCAGATAAATACAACAAACATTCAGAGTCTTATCAATAGTGTAGTCCCAATGAACTCATCAAAAGTATTTGGGTATTCATGAGCATGCATTTGTTAGGAAAAATCACTGTGGCTTTTTATGTAAAACATTTCATTGCTGGACACAGCAAAAGCAGCAATGTGCAAATGCATCGTGTGAGCCAGTCGAAATAGGCCGTAGATGCCTGTTGATTTTACAGGGTCCGGATTTAGTTGCTAGAAGTCATAACATTTGTTTGATCCAGTGACAGTAGTCTTGTGCAAATTCTCTACTGGATTGACAATGGCACATGGAAAAGGTATATACATGTGCTTTCCTGTTCTAGTTCTCCATATCCAGGAGGACCATGCATGGGTTCTGATAGCAGGATGCAAACCCTGTATGTAGAACTGAATATTTCATTATCTCTTTATTCAGTATCGTAAGAGAGAGTCCGATTCAGGGGCTTTTATCATTCTCCCAGGCAAGTAATATGTGCTGACCGTCCTTGGAGAGAGATGTCACACCAGCATTCCGGTAGTCCAGGGCTATCTACACTTACTATCTACACTACACTTACATTACCTTTGATGTGTAATATTCCATAATTATCTGTGGCATCACGGAGTTATCACTGGCTGTAAGCTGTTCCCAGAAACATGCTAGAAGTATTGTGTTATCAAGTAAGGTTGTGTACTCATGTTGACGTACCAGTTGCTGAGGGCTAAAGATTTGAATGTATCTACTATCTGTATGTTTGAATAATCAGCAAATCCAAATGCTGTGATATAATGGTGCACAGAGGCCTCTTCCGCACATGTAGAATAATGCACTTTCAACCCACTTTTACAACTGTTTGCAAGTGGATATTGCTATTCCGCCTAGCTCCAAAGTGCATTGAAAGTGCATTATTCTGCATGTGTGGAAGGGGTTTAAGTGAAGACAAATTATAAATATACTAATACTGTGAAATGTCAGTCTCTTGTTTGTTTTGTCTGTTACAAACTTTTTTTAAAAAAAACAAACCTATGTGAGATAAAGGACTGGAGTTAAACTAACTTTACTTTTTTAAAAACAGGAATTGATATTTGAGTGCCTACTAAGAACTGTAAATTCCTTCCTTACTGACATATAGGACTGCCAGGTAAGATCAATTCTCTGTTGTTTTAAGGCTGAATTCGGGCTGTTCATTTTTTAGAGGTTAAGGGATTTTCTTCCACAGTGTTTTCTGAAAATGGCTAACTTACCGTGTAGCATGTAATGAATGGGAGGGGTTTAAGGCTAATGAAATAACAATGTGTCATCAATCGTGGTGCCCACCAGGTGTTTTTAAAAATGGTTGGGGCCAGGTGCGCCTTTTGCCCCGCAGAGCTTCTGATGGGGCATTGGAGATTTAATTATCTGTGCTGCTTAAAAAAAAAATTGCTTGGACAATACAAGGAACTTCCAGTGTGTGACTGAAGGTAAGCTGCAGAAGCCAACTTAGGGCAGCAGCCATTTTGTGGTCGACCCCACTCACGCGATTCCAGAATTCTAAAGGTGCCCCTGGGCACCCTTGAAATAATGTATGCTTCTAGTACAGTGGTGGCGACCTTATAATTAGATACAGGATTAGGACATAATTTCGATCAAAGCCCCTGCCAGCATGGCCAATTGGCCATGCTGGCAGGGGCTGATGGGAATTGTAGTCCATAACATCGGAGTGCCAAAGGTTCACCACCACGGTTCTAGTACCCAAAATAAATGACAATTAAAAAGTAGATTGACACAGGAACTGTAAACACTTTAAATGTGCTTGTTTTATAAGCGAATTGAGTATTTACTGGAAATATATGCATCTTAACTCCTATGTCATACACTTGCTTCTTGTCAGTTACTGTGCGTTAGTGTGGAATTTGACCTTGGTTCCCAGTTACACCTCAGCATTGGAGCGCTGCCTGGATTTTAGGCACGAAAAGATACTTATGTCTGTGTGCTATCTTTCTGGGGAGTTCCAGTGAATCACTGACTGTGTGAAACTTCTTTGTTTTTATTATCACCTTTTTTTTTGGGGGGGGGGGGAGCTGGGTTGGATTTAGGCTGTTGCTGGAACTCTGGATAGCCAGAGTTCTCCTGTCTTACTTTCGAAACTGTCTGCCAGCTGATTAAAGAACTGTTTGAAGTTACTTTTGCCTGGGCAGAATTTGTTTGTTACACTTCTCTAACCATTTTATCTGGGCTTGAAGCTTAATTAGTTTGGTATTAGAAATATACAAATGTCCACTGGAGAAAGTGGATTGAGGCTCCGTTAAAAAGCTTGCCAGGGAATGAATGCAATTTAATTATGCCTCCCAGCGTGAAAGTGCCACTCTCAACAAAGCCCTGTTGATTGTAACGGCCGAGGGTCATTAAAAAAATTTTTTTTTACTACTACTACTAAAACAAAGCCCTGTTTATCTTCTTCTGCCCTGTCCCTTGTATTCAGACAGCATATCTAGACAGTCTGGGGATATGCATATTTGTGAATGCCTCCCATACACTGATCTAGCCTTCCGCCTTTCCTCAAATCAAGTTATGAACAGCAAAACTCAGAAACCAGCCAGACAAGAAGGGCTGGATAAAGATGCGTAAAACAAACACAGGCTTCAAGTTTCCCATAATGGCCTGGTTTTCTGGTTAAACTGCAGTCCTGTCTTTGAGAAAGCTGCCTTGAAGATAAGCCTGAGCTCTTATTATACTGAACCGCTTGATCAAATTCAAATCAATAACTGCAGAGATTTTAAAAAATACAAACATTTACTTGAACCATATTATAAAAGAAATAGATAAGAATTTCAGTACAAGTAATTTCCAAGAGAAGACAAATAAAACACAGTAATTGCTACAATAAACAGTAGTTTTCCTCCAGACCATTACCTAAGGAACTTGCCTACCAATCTTTGGCCCCTTCCGCACACACAGAATAATGCGTTTTCAAACCACTTTCACAACTGTTTGCAAGTGGATTTTGCTATTCCGCACAGTTTCAAAGAGCGTTGAAAGCAGTTTTAAAGTGCATTATTCTGCATGTGCGGAAGGAGCCTTTCTTTCTTTCTGTAAAAAAAAGGAAGCAGAAATACAGCTGATTGGTTTCCTTGCCCCAGTAAAAGTTCTGGAGATCTCCTGGCAGGGAACAACCCATAGCATCTTGTAGCAATGCTGGAAGTCAAGGCTAAGTTAGGAGCCCAGAAGCCAGACTGGAATCACCTCAAAACACCTTTCTTTATACAATGTTCATGTTTTACCTCAACACCAACTACTCCACAATGAGATAATCTCCGGCCTCTTCCATACATGCAGAATAATGCACGTTCAATCCACTTTCAGTGCGCTTTGCGACTGGATTTTAATGTGCGGAATTCAAAATCCACTTGCAAACAGTTGTGAAAGCGGATTGAAAGTGCATCATTCTGCATGTGCGGAAGGGGCCTTAACCCAACCTTCTGTACATTAGCTATCATTCTAGGTAACTCTGGGTCACTTCTCTGAGAGCCTTATCAGGCAAGGTAGGCTTAATGATCACGTGAATCTTGCTCAGGCCTTGATGTCACCTGCAGAGCAGCTTGTCTGCCTAAGTTACCATAGCTCATTCTGCTAATAAGCACAAGTCACAGGAACTCCCTTATTAGGAAATCAGATGCCCTTGCTACAGCTTTGAAGTATGCGATGGAAAGCAAAGCAACCTTGCCCTATATCTATGTACAAAGACAAAACCAAAGTCACATCATTAAACTCCACTGAATGCTGTTAGAATACCGGCATTCTTATGCAAAATAATATTTCTGAGCATAACTTCTCCATCTAGATCACAGGTGTCAATTGTATTCTCCAGATAAAGTTAGGTGGATCATAGCCTCCCATCATCCCCTGCATGATACTGGCAGGGGATGATGGGAACTGTAGTCCATAACATCTGGAGGGCTGCGAGTTTGACACCTGTGATCTAGAGGACCAAGTCCAGATCTTGCATCCTGTAGGCCTTATTTCCTCTTAAAACATTTCTATCTTCTCCTTCTGAAGCTATATTTATGCAAAAGATGCTTAATATATTTTCTCAGAGTACGATTTCTGCTGCTCTATCGTTCTGATTTACACTAATGTTTGAACATTGGTGAATTAGAAATAGTATGAAAGGGATGTGGAGTTTGTGTTAGTGTCTGTATCAAGGACAAAGGGCAGAGCAAGATTAACAACCCAATCTAGAGGGCTCTGGCTGGTGGGGATGGTGCCATTGCCACCCCACCTCTAAAGGGATTAGTGGGGGCACAGGATGGCAGCAAGCTTCAGAAACTCCCTCTCCATAGGGCTAAACGGACATGCTACCTTTTTGGCGTAAGTCTGAGGCCAGGGGTGTTCCCGGGTCAAAAGCAAATACTCCTAGCCTGTCCTGTGAACAGCGCTAGTTTGCCCCCAGCTGCACCTGTGTACAGCTTTAGGTCTGCACAGCTCTGTGGTCTACAGGCTGTTCCGGGTCTGTGGTGCCCACCTTCCAGTTTGTTCTCTCCATCAGCATAAGTGCCACTTAACACCAGTGGGGTGGGCAAATTAATTGGCTGCAAGAGCAGATTTGGCCCCACCTCTCTGGATTGGGCTGCCTAGCTACAGAAAAATGTTGGTTCATTGTAGCCAGTCCTACATTAAGATCTTCCCATCAAGGAACAGAGCAACAGAGAGGAGGAAAAATACTTGAGGATGGTACATTCACATGGATAATGATGATGGAGAAATATTATCAGTGATGTTGCCACTTATTGTTCATACAGCATACTGTAATACTGAATTTGCCGTAAGGTGTTTTTTTCAAGATATTCTCATTTTGAGAGGCTGTGGCTAATAGCTGGCAAAAGTCTCTTCTCGGGAAAGAAGTTCCATTTAATCTTGAAATGTTTAAGAAGCTTAGTTTTTCATGTTAGGTTTATGTTAAAGTACAAAGATAGAGCATAATCTACAAGTTGCATGCATTTTTATTGACAAAATTTGATTTGAGCATTTTAATTTTAAGTTACTGTACATTTGACCAATTTTTTAATTGGGTAGGTAAACCAGTAGAGGACAATGGGTCGCTCTAATACTAGATCACATTCTTCACGATCAAAGTCCAGATCTCAGTCCAGTTCAAGGTCAAGGTCAAGATCACATTCTAGAAAAAAGAGATACAGGTAAATTTCTTGTAACTTTTAAAAAAAACCTTAAGCTTTTGCTTTGTTTTGTTTTAATTCATGATACTTGGAGGCAAGTTCTATTATCTGTAGAACTTCCCAGCATTTGCTAGCAATTGCAGATTCAGTATTTCTTCGCCTTGATAATATCCTGTTTGTTTACTTCAGTAGAATTATTTCTCTCTCGGGTGCTACTACTGGTAGTTCACAGTTGTGTAAAAATAGTTGTGGGGAGAGCTAAAAAAAGTTGGCTTATTTTAGGATGGGTTGCCTGCAAGCTATTGGAATTTTCTGTATCTGAGCTGGGTAGAAATATTTTTCTGCTGTTAAGAACTATGGTAGAATACCTCCATAAAATTTAACTTTAAAAGTTACATTTTGTGGCAATACTTCCTTTGGAAAATTGGGATAAAAACACCTCCAATATGGGAAGGGGGGGTTGACTGCTGGAAAAGGGAATAGAATCACTTTCATGGACAAGTGGAACACTATTCACGCTCAGGATTGTGGACAGTGGTTTTTAAAGGATAATGAACTCTTCATGTACTAACATTTTCATAAACCTTAGTTCCAGGTCTCGATCTAGAACATATTCACGCTCTCGCAGTAGAGATCGCATGTACAACAGAGATTATCGCAGAGATTACAGGAATAACAGAGGGATGAGACGCCCCTATGGCTACAGAGGAAGAGGCAGAGGATATTACCCAGGAGGTGGTGGTAGATATCATCGTGGAGGCTACAGACCCTGCTCTTGGAAACAGAAGGCACTTCCCGGAAAGTCCTAGGCACGGGCCAAGCTCTCGCCGCTCTAGAAGTCCTGCGTTTAAGATCAGTCTCTTCCCCAGAGGTCTCGCGCAGCAGATCTGCGGCCGCGATCCTACCGATCTTCTTAGATCTCCAAGGTCCTTCTTTCTTATCTCGCCTCGCCTTTCTCCGGTCGACATTGCAAATCACCTGCCTCTTCCATAAAGGCGCTGGCGAATTCGCCAGAAAAAGCAAGCCAAGAAAGGCCGTTTAACGGGAGCTGCTTTGCAGGACAGCCCGTTAAAAAATAAATCCCAAGAGGAAGATAAAGGGGCGTTCGAACACGACCCATCTGAGCCCATGGATGACTTCAATAAATCAGCAGCCACTTCAGGTGATATCTGGCCCGGACTTTCAGCCTATGATAACAGTCCTCGGTCTCTCCACAGTCATTCTGTTGCTTCCCCACCTAGTCAGAGCTCTTCAGGCTCTGATGCTCACTTGCTCAGCACGGTTCACTCAGCAAAAGACACGCCTCAGCATTCACATTCCATTCAACACAGCCCCGGGAGGTCCGGGTCGGGTTCTCTGGGAAACGGGTCCAGTCGCTACAGCCCTTCCCAGAACAGCCCGCTTCATCACATTCCTACAAGAAGAAGTCCTGCCAAAGCAACCGCGTCGCAGAACGCTCCACGCGAGGAGGCTCGCATGCGCTCCTTTTATCCAGAGGCTGGGGAGCAGGAAAGCGCAAAGGGTGGGAAATTCCTGAAAAGGTAAGACCCACAAATGCAAAAATAATAAAGCTTAGCAGCCATGGGCGTAGGTCGCTAAGAGCAGGTGCAGTGTACCAATCTGGGAAGTGGAACCGGGTTTGATTCTCTGCTCTGGTCGCTTGAGCTGTGGAGGCTTATCTGGTGAATTAGATTAGCTTGTGCCCTCCAGCACATGCCAGTTGGGTGACCTTGGGCTAGTCACAGTTCTTTGGAGCTCTCCCAGCCCCACCCACCTCACAGGCTGTTTGTTGTGAGGGGGAAAGGAGATTGTCAGCCCCTTTGAATCTCCTTATAGGAGAGAAAGGGGGGGATATAAATCCAACTCTTCTTCTCTTATTTAGGTAATTTGAACGGGATAATCCCGTTCGGTTGGCACTGCTGGTTCTGGTAAGCCAACCCAAGAGATGTTTGTCATTATGACTTGAGAAAACTGCCAGTCTTTCAGAAATTCTTCTCTGATGTATCTGAAAGCATCAGTGCAAAATACATTTTGTAAACCCAAGTACTTAAAAGCATTTCAAGATCAGCACAGAAATCCTAAGCATCAGAATGTGTAAATGTACTATGAAAGCAGAGCTAGAATGAATTGCAATGTTCCACACTTTCCCTAAAGGAACTGATTCCTGAATTTATAACTGTGACCAATTTATAACTTACTGGAAGAATAATTAGACATATTACATAATCAGTCTATGAATTCTTGTCTCCACCACTATCTAATCTGTGGCATTGTATTTATTTTTTGAATTTCCACCCTGCAATACAACAATAAAAACAATATACGATTAAACCAACAATAGGATAAAACTAGCATTTACAACATAAAGATGGTGACTTAAAATCCAATGTATTTTGTATTAAGCTGTAGAAGAGACTGCTTTGAGCTTGTATTTTACAGATTCAAATGCTGTATTTGGGTTGAATATCTGATTTTAAAAATAAAATAGTTGATTTTCCCTGTTGGTTTATATAAATGGGCATAGAAGGGGAGGGTTTATTGTTTGTTGTTTTAGTACTAGAACATCTGGTTTTTGCTAGGAAGATTTCTCTTTTATAAACAGTCAATGTTATAATAATTGTGTGCAGGCAGTTGTTGAATTTTGTGGTGGCGGAATGCCAGAAGATAAATGCTATCGAACTGGAACGAAGGCAGTGAAAAATCTTCATCCTCTCCTTTGGTTATCTGCAGGTTCACAGATGAAGACTCTAGAGTATACCTGCTTGATAGAGGTAATGCTAGGGAGAAAGATACGCAAAAGGAGAGAGGATCAGAAAAAGGCAGGACAGAGGGAGAATGGGAAGATCAGGAAGCTTTGGAATATTATATGGATAAAGAGTCTGGGAAACAAAAATTTAATGATTCTGAAGGGGATGACACTGAGGAGACAGAAGATTATAGACAGTTCAGGAAGTCTGTTCTGGCAGATCAGGGTAAGAGCTTTGCTGCATCTCACCGGAATAACTGAGGAGGAAGGATCCAAGTACAAATCTAAAATCTCTATGAAGACAAGTAGAGAGAGTGAAAGTTTTAGAGAAGACAAAAGTTACAAGCTTAAGGAGACTCCTAGTTACCTAGTAGAGAGGCCCGGTTTGCTGAAAGACAAGCACAAGGAAGACGAGAAGATGTCCGAGAGAATGATGAAGAAAGACACCCAGTCACCTGACCAGGTAAAGTCTGAGAAGCTCAAAGAACTCTTTGATTATAGCCCCCCTCTGCACAAGAATCTGGACGCCAGAGAAAAATCGACGTTCAGGGAGGAGAGCCCCCTTAGGATCAAAATGATAGCCAGCGACTCTCACCGGCCGGAAGTGAAACTTAAAATGGCCCCGGTGCCACTCGACGATTCCAACAGGTAACTGTCGCGATTTGGAATCATTTCCCTTGATCGGGGACGAAGCCGTGTTGCCATAACCCTCTTTGTTTTCCCTTTTGTGTGTTAGGTGTGTCCACGAGGCTCAAGGCCCTTGACTAAAGACAGGCTGCTTGCTAGCACACTTGTCCATTCGGTCAAGAAGGAGCAAGAGTTCCGGTCCATCTTTGACCACATTAAGCTCCCGCAAGCCAGCAAAAGCACATCAGAGTCATTTATTCAGCACATTGTGTCCTTAGTTCATCATGTCAAAGGTACGCCTTTAATTTAACGTACAAAGTAAGTAATATATGGCATTGAACGATACTGGATGCTGTCTGTGCAGAATTCCAGCCTGGTATTTTTGTGCTTAGTTCTGCACGTAATCTTTCTGTTATGCTTGGGCATTATAAAATTACACAGCGTTCCAAAAATGAATACCTACATATGAAAGTATTGCATATCTTTAATGTAGCTGTGAGAGTTGCAAATGTGATTTTTGTGCTCCAACATTTCCCATATTTTCCATTGTAAACATTGAAAAATCCCTCCGACTTCTTCATGCTATACTAAGGTGACCAGATGGTCACCTTTGTGAACCGGATGTATGGGTAGGCTGGCAAGATGATGCTGTACCGTTAAAGATTAGCGAGCGCTCGCTTTCCTGCCCTGTCACAGGGCAGGAACGGAGCTTCCAGAAGGTTGAAAGCGCGTCCTCGGCGCTGCACTCACGCTGGAGGCTGCCGCGACTGCCTTGTACCAGAAGGCACGCGCAGCCTTCCAAAATCGGGACACTTGAAATAACCCGTGGGATGCGGGACAAATTGTTTTAAGGTGGGACTGTCCCGCCAAAAGCGGGACGTCTGGTCAGCCTGCGCTATACATTTTGACTATGAAAAACCTTTGCTTAAGAAGTGCTTTTCTCATTCTGAAAAAGTGAATATATCCAGTGTTTCTTTTAAGTGTTCCCCTAAACTAGTGGTTCTCAACCTGGGGGTCGAACGACCCTTTCACAGGGGTCGCCTAAGACTCTCTGCATCAGTGTTCTCCATCTGTAAATGGATAAATGTGAGGGTTGGGGGTCACCACAACATGAGGAACTGTATTAAAGGGTCGCGGCATTAGGAAGGTTGAGAACCACTGCCCGAAACGTTCCGGTTTTTCAGCTGGAAAAAAGCTTTCGCATCCGTAGACTCAGCCAGTCAATCAAAATAGAAAAGGGGGGGGGTGCCAGTGTTATCCTCTCCCCGCTCCCCCCGGAGCTGAGAGAGAGGTTAAGAGAAATGAGTTGGATGGGGAAAAGAATCAGCTAACAGCTACAAGCAAAGTGGAAAACAAGAGAAATCATGGGACACAAAGGAGAAAAGAAGGGATAACTGAAAGGAACGTGCAGAGAAAAATGAAGAAAAATGTGAATAGATTGTGATGACATGTGGAGTATAGAGAGGAAAAAAGTTTTAAACATTAGCATATAAAATTATCACCGAACAACTGAATATGGTTCAAAAAAAGGGGGGGGGGGGACTGTTGCAATCACAGAAGACCCCCCAGAACAAAACTCTCTTCCAGCAGTGTGGTGCCCCGTGTTGGCGGGGACCCTTGGCTAGCCACCCATGGGGCTGGGAGTCTCCAGTTCCTCGTTATTACCCAGGGCCTTGGAGGTGAGGGGGGAGGATTCATCGGCTGCCTCTCTCCTGCGTCCTGCGCAGTTCCACAGCTGTGTGAGAATCCCAGCCAACAGCCTCTTCCTTGGCCTCTGTCTCTCCCGACACTAATGGTGGCCCCGCACCTGAGGGCCAGTCCTGCCCTTCCTTGGCCCTATGGGCTGCTCTGCTTGTCTTTCCAGGCTGGGCTGTACCCCCTTCCATACCCTCACCGGGGCCACCCTCTGGGTCTTGGCAGATGTGTCCGATCAGCTCTGAATGCTGAGAATGAATAAATAGTATGTGAATAAATAGTATGCATGTACAACCGGATTGTAGCCATAATTTGCTGAGGTTCTGTTTTGTCTGCTAGATTTATCTTGGTTTATGGCAGTAATAGGAGCGACTTGCGACCAGATGTTATGGACTACGATTAAGCTCTGCCAGCATGGCCAATTGGCCATGCTGGCAGGGCTGATGGGAATTTTGAACCGGTCGACCGGAGCGTTCACCAACAGTATCAATAAAGCCAATCGCGCATAATTCCAAATCCCTTGCTGAACAGATACTGTGTAGTCACAGCTTAATTCTCCAATCCTACCTAAGGTTAAGAAATGGCTTTGATCAGTTAGGATGCTAAGTAGATTTACAAGCATGTCTGTCCTACACTGTTACCACTAGGCAACCCAGTCCTGTGCTGTTGTACAAGGAATTTAGGCCCGCCAGCTCAGTCTATTCTGATCGCAAAGTACCAAAGATAAATGCTATGGAGGTCTGTGGGGGAGGTAATATTACTTCTTCTGTTTATAATGCTGAGCTTGGGATTTTTTCTTGCACACCTGTCCTCCATAAACACGAGTATTCTCAAACCATGAGTAACAAATAGCATGTGTATTACGTGTACCTTATTTTGTCAAGAATATAAATAATGGCAAGCAACACATCTATCACCAATGGCAAAGTTTACTCAATCCGAGGATGCATAAATCTGGTGGTTTGTGCTGTAAATGGGTAAGACAGATCTTTCTACAAACCTGAAAAGGGCCCCACGTTTGTTAAAAAGTGGTTATTTAAAAGAAAAAGTTTTTTTTTAAAATTCTAAAAATATGAATAGAGCTGCTGTAGCTTTAAGCAACCGATTTCCTCAGTGGCTGTTGCTAAGCACCCACAGATTCCAGGCTTGGTTCTGTGAGTAAAAAAGCCACAAAAGGGGACAGGGCTTTTTTCAGGCCAGTTTTAGCCTTTGAGGGAGGACATATGGAGCCAGGCTTAACTAGGTTTACCAGGTCCAGGTTGGGAAATTCTTGGAGAGTTTGTGCTGAAGTCTGTGAAGGGCAGGGTACGGAGAGGGGTGAGGCTTCCACCAGGTGTATTGTCCAGCTTCCAGAGCAGGTACTTTCTCCAGGGGATCAGTCACGTACTGTCAGCCAGAGGTGGGATCCAGCAGGTTCTCACAGGTTCCCGAGAGTAGGTTACTAATTATTTGTGTGTGCCGAGAGGGGGTTACTAATTGGTGATTAGCCACGTGATTTTTGCCTTAGTTACGCCCCTCCTCTCAGCTGTAGCGCGCAGAACTTGAAGCAGTCTAACAGGAGGTGCACCGGCGTGGGGTGAGAACTTGAAGCAGTCTAACAGGAGGTGCACCGGCGTGCGTGGCAGCCTGTGCCTGTGTGCATTCGTTTCCCGCCCAAGGCCCGGCACAGTGGCTGCGTCCTTGCCACAGCCCCGCCCAGGAATGCCACACCCCTGGAATGCCCGGCCACGCCCCCGTCATGCCCCGCCCAGCCCCATTGGCGCTATGCCACAGTTTGAATCCCACCACCATGGGAACCTGTTACTAACATTTTTGGATCCCACCACTGCTGTCAGCCAAAACTATATTGCAGGGTTGTTGTGCGGATAAAGAGGAGGAGGGAGAATAACGTAAGTCGCTTTGGTCCCCACTATGGGTGGGGTAGAAATTAAAGAAATAAATAATAAATATAGCTGAAAACGGGCAGGTAAAAGTTAGGTTGGTGAACTGCTGAGAAGGAGAGGACGGATCAGGGAAAGGGATATGGGGATTGTTAGCGGGGAGGGAGGGGAAGTACTGTGAGGAAGGCGCAGATGGGAAAGTGAGGTCCCCCCCCCAAAGAATTCCATACTGTGCAAGTGAACCTGGCTGTTGGGGGCAGGGAACTGAAGACAGAGGGATAGATAAAGGTATGTTGGCACTCCAAGAACTTGCCCTATGCCACGAAATAATAGACCCAACATCAGTCCCATGTACCGGGAGCTTAGAGACTCAGCACAAACTTGTACAACATCTGGGCAGAAGAACTGCACAAAATGACTTCACAAGATGGAATGACAAGATACTAACTGTTCTCTGTTCCACAGAAAGGTGATAGTTGGGTCAGTCGAGGTGCAGTGGTCGAGAAAGCTGGATGCTTTTGCATTAGTATATAGTCCCGAACGAATATGAGAATTATCACGTATTTTTACCCGCTGCCTTTGTCAAAACCATTATTTTGTGGATTATTGAACATGGTACTTTGATTTTTGGTACAAGAGCATTTATGCCAAAATGTATTTCTACTTTCAAACAGATGGGGCAGGGCTACGTAGGCACTGGGTCCCAGGTGGAGCATTCCACAGCAAAGAAGGTGCAGCATGCTTTGTTCTCTTGCGAAGGAAGATACAATCTACTATCATCTTTCTGTAGAGCTGAGTCTAGCATGCAAATCTGCAAGGAAGAGGGCCCTGGAAGCTATCTGAATAGGGGTGGGCCGTAAAGAAAAGCATGAAAACCATAAAGTGTTCCATTTTGAAATGTTTGTATAAAATTACTCGAGATTGATAGTATGCAGCGGGCATCAAAATGGCTAGGTAACTTCCAGACGATTGAGAATGTACGTATGTATTCCAAGGCATGTGAACTAACAGAAATATCTCAAATGGGAGCGTTTGTAATCATCCCCAGCTCTTAACCTCAAAGCTTCAGTCTGTTTAGTATATATTCCCAAACATTCTGATGTTTACTTTAGACATGAAAATCCTTCATTGTTCTGCAGTTTTTTAAAGTGATAGAAACTTAATCCGATTGAACAGTATTGCAGAAACATTTTATCAATTCCTAATTTAACACGGTGTCATACATAGTTTGAGCAGTGAGTCTGGAAACTTGCTCACCTAGAAGAAAGAATCACTCAGCCAGAGCAAGTAATTATTAGAATTGGCTAATAGTTTTATGTTTGCTTTATGACTATTTTTTATCAGAAGCTACTATTGCCATTGTAGTTGGAATAAAGCATTATTTTGGAAAGCATTCTTGGAATGTGGATATGCAGGTTAAAATGTCTCGGTTAAATATTGTAGGTCGACTGACCAAGATCCTAAGCTGTCATGACAAATGGAACACAGGTTTCTGTAAATAATGCTGTCTTAGTATTTCTTTTATAATACCTCTTTATCTCTTAATGTGCCCGCGTTGAACTTTCCAATTTTTAATAGAGGAAGAAAGGATTTTTGTAGCATGTCTGTCTGTAGAGCAGATATATGGTTTGTATTGTCGTGGTCTTTTGTCAGTGTGCTGAGCAGAACTTTCAACACTTCAAACTGATAAACTCATGCCATATTTTATGTATACTTTTTCCTGATGATTTGAAATGACTTTCTGCATAAATATTTGGCCAAGAAGACTTTTGCCTGGAACACTTGGAAAACTGTCTGGTTTTATACTGTTCGGAAATAGCCAATGTTCGCATTTCTTACTAAGAGGTGAATGGAATAAACGGAGTTTGCAAAGAAATCCATCAATGCGACGATGGCAAAAATATAATTTAAACAGAGCGTTTTACCGTAGTATATAAATTAGAGCATATGGCCAGCTCGCTAGCGGTGTTTATAGTCTATGACCAAGTTGTTGATGTGTGTAAATCATGATTTGCTTCTGAAGTTATGTAATTATTTCTGCACACTTCAAAAAGATTGTGCGGATCAAGTTTTTGGTGAAACGAGTAATTTTGCATTATTGGTGCAACGAAGCTAGAGACTGAACAGCTCTTTCCGTCCACAGAGCTGAAAATGCCCAGTGATGTGTTTCTTTTTCATTGCAACTAGGTCCTGGAATGTGTTTTGAAATGGCAAAATCCATGTTACAAAAATAAAATAGCTGTTGAAAGATAAACAGATGCACAAACAGGCACAGTTGAACCTTCTCTCTTCCTGGCAAAAATGGCACACAAAACTTGAGTTGCTAGCTCACATTCCTGTGTTCTGATTGAGGCGCTACCCTTGTAGTGGCCGTGTCAAGTTTTAATGATTGGTTGTGAGAGATGTGCTGGATTGTTGGGCGGTAAGTTGACACAGATGTACTGTTAAGCAGATAGCTTGCTTTATATGTGACATTTCATACTCCGTTATGATTTTATACATTTTTGTTCCTATCCTGCATTTAAACACATCTGTTGAACTGGTCTTTCAAACTGTAGTGGTTACTAATTATCGGTCGCTGTTTAAAAGGGGGGGCGGGGAGAGTTTAAACCAGTGATGATGAACCTTTTCGAGACCAAGTGCCCGAATTGAAACCCAAAACCCACTTATTTATCGCAAAGTGCCAACACGGCAATTTAACCTGAATGCTGAGGATTTAGTTTAGAAAAAACAGTTGGCTCTGAGGCGTGCGTTACTCAGAAGTAAGCTTGGTGGTAGTCGGTGGCTTTGCTTTGAAGCAACCGTGCAACTCTTCCAACGGGTGAGTCATGACCCTAGGAGGGTTTACTCAGAAGCGAGCTTGCTCCCAGGTAAAGGATCGTGCTTTAGCATGAAAATCAGTGGGGTTTAACAGCTCTTAACAGGGGTACCTACACTGCTTCCTCAAAACTCAGTCTTAGATTTAATACTAATAATCGAACCCAGCAGCCCAGGCCAGCCTAGATTGGGGGGGGGGGCGGCACTCTGTTTGCACGTGCCCACAGAGAGGGTTCTGAGTGCCACCTCTCGCACCCGTGCCATAGGTTCGCCACCACTGGTTTAAACTATTCTGTCAAGTTCACCAAGATGCCAGACGCTTAAACATGCTCAGCTATTGGAATCTTCCTTAGCAGATGTTCTTCTGAAAAGAAGACATGTTTGTGGGTGTTTAAATAATTCAGCTTTATATAATTTTTTTGGAAATAAGCTATCTTCAGGGCGGCTTACTTTCGAATCAGGGCACATAGGATGGCGTTTTTCATTTGCAAAATCTAGGCTATGTAGCTTTTGATGGAGTAGATAACATTGAAAACTGTAATATTTCTTCTGCAAATGTGTCATTAGCATTAGAAGAGGAGAATCCGCGTGATGTAGTAGTTAAGAGCACGTGGACTCTTAATCTGGAGAACAGGGTTTGATTCCCTGCTCCTCCGCCTGAGTGGCGGAGTCTTATCTGATGAACTAGATTTGTTTCCCCGCTCCTACATTCAAGCTGGATGACCTTGGGCTAGTCACAATTCTCTCAGCCCCACCTACCTCCCAAGGTGTCTGTTGTGGGAGAGGAAGGGAAAGGAGCTTGTAAGCCCCTTTGAGTCTCCTTAAAGGAGAGAAAGGCGGGGAATAAATCCAGACTCTTCTTTTGGAATATTGTCCTGCAAGCAACCCTTTGAAGATGTCCAATGTCACCAGCCGTTTTCCCAATTACACAGCTCTGGTTCTTGCCTCAATTGTGTCGGCTGCACATAAATGAAAGGAAAACTGTAAAAGGTGGTAGTTGCTATTTGTTGGTGTTTACTGCGAAAGAAGTTGAAAAACAAAATTTAACCTCTCCCATGTTTTACAAACTGTTTTGCCTGTTTTGCATTCTAGTAGGGTGGGATGTGTAGACCGTATCTCCCTTAACCAGACAGTTTTTGTCCTCTGCAACCAACAGAACAATATTTCAAGTCAGCTGCCATGACCCTAAGTGAGAGGTTCACTGCATATCAGAAGGCTACTGAAGAACATACCGCCCGGCAAAAGAGCCCGGAAATTCACAGGTGGGGTATCCTATTGCTCTATTTGCTGCTTGCCTGGCTGAGCCTCCAGATATCAACCTGTAGGGATGAGCCCCGCGAACCCAGCAGAGCCTCAGAAAGAGCGCAGGAATTCCTGTGCCATCTGTGTCCTTCTGGGCGCACACGCTCACCCGTCCCCCAGATCCCCGTGAGTCACAGGTCATGAACTACCTGACTCACGGTCACCAGGTGTCCCAGACAAAGGGCCGCTTGCCCCCAGGTATGGATTAGACCCAGACGCAAACGTTTCCTCCCGCACATAGGCAACCCCATGATGTTATGTATCATATGATATTCTCCCGCTCTCCCACCTCCCATATACGCCCCCATGGAAACCCTAATAAAAGGTGCCAGGGACTAGCACACGGCAGAGTTGCCGGATCCATGGATCACGCTTCCTGCTGCTGGCTCTCTCCACCGGATGATATCGCTGCATCTCACCTCTTCCTTGCGACCCTTGCAGGCCGACTTCATCAACCCACATATCAAACGAGATTAACTTCTTGGCAAACCACCCATTTATTTTTCTCTTAGGTTAAAAAAAAACCTTGAAAAAGGAATGAGGTAAAGGCTCTGGTGCCAAGCTCAGTATCTGCCTCGTAGTACATGCTGACTAAATAGACAGTGCTGTGTGAAATATGTACTAAGACCTGTGACAGATTTGTGTACCATCATTTTATTCGGTGTACATGTTAATTGTGTATATGAAGGGTTATTTTAAACTCATGCTCAGGATCCAAAGAACTACGTGACTTGTTTTGTCAACCCAAGGAGATTTTTTACATCTAACCTGGAGGAACCGGGTTTGATTCCCCGTTCTGCCGCCTGAGCTGTGGAGGCTTCTCTGGGGAATTCAGATTAGCCTGTGCACTCCCACTCACGCCAGCTGGGTGACCTTGGGCTAGTCACAGCTTCTCGGAGCTCTCTCAGCCCCACCTACCTCACAGGGTGTTTGTTGTGAGGGGGGAAGGGCAAGGAGATTGTCAGCCCCTTTGGGTCTCCTGCAGGAGAGAAAGGGGGGATATAAATCCAAACTCCACCTCCACCTGGCAAGAGGCAGCAATTCTGTAAAAACCGAATCACTAAGAAAACCTGACAAGGCCATATCGGCTTGGTACAGGGTATAAATCCCAACTCCTCCTCCTCCTCCTCCTCCTCCTCCTCCTCCTCCTCTTCTTCTTCTTCTTCTACTACTACTACTACTACTACTACTACTACTACTACTACTACTATTAATTCTTTAGATTCTGGCCCAGGTGTACTAATGACAAGGAGAGATAGGATAAGCACACGTGACACTTAAACATGCTTGAGAAATCACATTGTTGGTTTAATTTTTGAATCAATGAAACACAACAAGTGAGTTACAGTTTTCTGGATGCAGCGTTTGTCCAGCTTCCATTTGATTGGGAAAATTGCAGCTGAGGAAATTTTGAAGCCTCCAATAAAGGAAGTTTTAAGACATCTGGTTTATATTATAGTTAAGGAAGAGGTAGTTTTTGAAAAGTTCATTGAAATGTACAGTTGTCAACAGTTTGGTTTTTGTTTGGATGTTTCTGTGTTTGGGTAAAATGTATATTTAAAAATTAACAACCAGATTTGACATTTGGATGGCACTACGGCACTTCTCCTTTTGTGTTTCCAGTTTTCCACTTGACCGAGATTAATACCGGCAGCCGTAATGATTACTTTTAAAAATCTTGCATTTAGGAGGATTGACATCTCCCCAAGTGCCCTGAGGAAGCACACCCGTTTAGCGGGGGAAGAGAGAGCCTTTAAAGAAGACGCTCAGAAAGTAGGTTCAGATTGGTGCTGTTTTAATTTACTGCCTCATGGTTGTTTTCTTGTAAGATTTGATTTTACCTAGATCCTGTTGAGCCGGTTCCATTTAAAATAATCTCAGCATGAGTGATGAACCAGTTGTATGCAACCTAATCGTACAGTTCAATAACTTGACATGCAGCGATTAAATACTGTATCCCTTGTTTTTCTTTCTTAGAGAACACATTCATTACCAATTCCTTCAACAGCAATTTTGATGTTTCAGCAAGGGAAAGGGAAAGAAAATGTATCAAAAGTTTTGCTGTTTTAATTTTTATGGAAGTAACTTTTGCTATTTTTAGCTCAATCTTGGGAGATTAACTTTTCTTTTTCAGTATCCCTTCTTGGGGGCAAAGCGTGCACAGTTGCTAGTTCCGGATTGGATATAAACTACCTTGAACACGAAAAATATTCCTGAATATTTTTAATGAATATATAAGATAACGAACTGCGAGTCGAGCTCTACTCAACAACCAATCTTTCCTTTATCCCTCTTTCTTTTGCAGTCTCTACACTTCCCCCCAAAAAGCCACTTCAATTGGGGGACCCTTGAGAATAGTGTCGCCACAGAAATTGTGGGACATTTTGGTTTTGTATGAGTAGACATGCCTCCTGGCAGGGTGGGGTAAGGGCACTCCCCATAGTTAAGGAAGAGGTAGGTCTTTTCCTATCGCAGTCACGAGGAGTGGGGGTGCTAAAATAATTTCCCGGAAATGTTTCTGCCTTAGGGAGATAAAAAATTAAAGTGTGACACGGCCGATCTTCGACACGACATCGACCGTCGCCGAAAAGAAAGAAGTAAAGAACGAGGAGACTCTAAAGGTTCCCGGGAATCCAGCGGATCCAGAACGCAGGAGAAAATTTCAAAAGATTACAAGGAGTATAAAACTTTCAAGGAGGACAGGTAAAGAGGTTTAATTGCTCGTAACTAGGTTTTGAGCTTCTAATTAGACTTTTGGTAACTTTTGTAAGCTCAATTGCTTTCAGTTTGCCCTGTGCGATGGAACAGCTAAATTTAAACAATTGAAATTATTTGTTTTACAGCAAAAATGTATTTGTCTTTTACACGGCTTATGGTGGATGAGGACAAAAACTTTGGAATAGCAAGCTAACACTGAAAAAAATGACAAATTAATCTGTCCTATTATCCAGGCTACGTCAGGAGGTTGGACTTCAAAGCAGTACATTTCTGTAAACAGTTTGTGTAAGAACTTTGGTTCGTTATGCTTGATTCCGCACTTTTTCAACTCATAACACCCAGACTATGAGACTTTTTTAAAAAACTGATGGATTAGGTTAACATGGGGAGTGGGGGAGAATTTGTTTTTCTCGTGACAGGGAACGGGATATTTAAACAGTCTTTAAAAGCAATCTGTTCAGCATATTGTAATTCAATTTCAATTTAACCTTTAATGGCATATAAGCATATTGTAATAGTTATATCCACCTTTGGGGTATGGTATTAATATATAAATACGGTCAATTTAATGCCAGATGTCTTTGCCATGGGATGTTCAATACAATGACCATATACGTTGTTTTTCTTGCTCTTTCACTTGTGTAATGATGGATTTATTTGAACTTTTCTGTTTGCTTTCCTACACTTATGGTCATTCACTTATCAGTTGCTACCTAGTTCTGTAACTTGAGCCCACATTGTGAGAGGGCAAAATCAATATTTTTGCTATTCTTGGTAAGATACAAAAAAAAAGAATGAAATAGCATCACTTCAGACATATTACCTGAAAGGATTCTTTCCTGCATATTTTTTTCTGAACATAGTTTTTCTGAGCTAACTAGCTCTTTCTGCTCATCAACAATTTTCGTTAATGAGCCCTAAACTATTTTAAGAAGTTATAGATGGAAGGTTGATAGCGCGAGAACTGTAAAACTCCATAGTAGCATCAGACACGCCGACAGAGTAGCTTCTCAGAAAGACACTGTGTAGGACTTTACGGCAAACAGTGTGGTTTCTTATTTTTCAGTAAACAAAAAAGAGAGCCAGACCGTTCTCGATCTTCCTCAACTTCCTCCCCATCTTCCTCTTCATCCAGTTCCCGAGAAGAGAAAGAATGCAAGAAAGAACGAGACGAAGAGTTTAAGCCTCATCACGAACAAAAAGAATACCCTGGCTTTACAGGAGTCGGAAGACCCAGAGGAACTTTCGTGAGTTTCTGCCGTACTTTTTCTGCTTCAAAAAACTTATTACATCCCAAAAAACATTTACGTGTCCAGAGGTTGCTTGTTCTTTATATGAAAAGCATATTATAGGAAAAGGTTCAGAAGTTTTTTCCTGCTTAGAAATGTAAGTTGTCAGGAAGGAGGTGTTCATCATAAAATGCCTTCTGCTTCGGCTCCGCTTAGCTAGGGATATGTTGTCACATGATATTTTACATAGTCCTGAGATTAAAAACAGCAAGTTTTGACTAAGCCAAGCAGCCAAATTCTTTGCCATTTTTATTCCTTCATTTTGATGCTAGTCCATATTGGTTTCCATGGCTAATCTTCTGTGAGCTTTCTGCCGCTTTGCTTTGCTGGTTTGTTTCCTTCTCTCTTTTTAACAGGAACTGTGGATCAACTCCTGACTTTAAATCAGAAAGAATAGGCCCGGCAGTCTGCTTTCCTCTTTTAACAGACGGTTGCTCGGGACATTGTGGGTTTTCTGAGTTGTGTGGACAGGGTCTGATAGTTTTTGCTCCTAACGTTTCACCCGCATCTATGGCTGGCATCTTCAGAGGCAAGTCTTAGTGTAACGGGTTGTTTCCTGTGGCACCGGACCGAAGCCACACAGTTTGGAATACCCCCAACAGCCAGTGGATTCCAGCCATGAAAACTGCTCAGGAGTCTTGAAAATCTGACCACAGTTAGTACTGAAGGGAATACCAAAGAATCTGAGAGGAGAGGCTGCAGCGTTTGGCACTCTTTAGTTTGGAGAGGAGACGTCTGAGGGGGGATATGATCGAAGTCTATGAAATTATGCATGGGGTAGAAAATGTTGACAGAGAGAAATTTTTCTCTCTCACGATACTGGAACCAGGGGGCATTCAATGAAAATGCTGGGGGGAAGAATTAGGACTAATAAAAGGAAACACTTCTTCACGCAACGTGTGATTGGTGTTTGGAATATGCTGCCACAGGAGGTGGTGATGGCCACTAACCTGGATAGCTTTAAAAAGGGCTTGGACAGATTTATGGAGGAGAAGTCGATCTATGGCTACCAATCTTGATCCTCCTTGATCTGAGATCAAATGCCTTAGCAGACCAGGTGCTCGGGAGCAGCAGCAGTAGCAGCAGGCCATTGCTTTCACCTCCTGCACGTGAGCTCCCAAAGGCACCTGGTGGGCCACTGCGAGTAGCAGAGTGCTGGACTAGATGGACTCTGGTCTGATCCAGCTGGCTTGTTCTTATGTTCTTATGAGGAAGGTCACAGGATTATAACCTCAGAACAGTCACCGCCTTCAAATGTCTGCGGCAGCTCAGAGATACATTAATATGCCGATAGTGCGATTCTGACAGTATTTCCCTGGAAGATATAATGAACTCCGGTTTTCCTGCGGATTACGGCAATGTGTCATTTCCCCATTTTCAAAAGATTTTCGGTGAGGTATCTTCAAAGATAAGGAGATTAGCTTTAAAAGGGGCTTGGACAGATTTATGGAGGATAAGTCGATTTATGGCTACCAATCTTGATCCTCTTTGATCTGCGATTGTAAATGCCTTAACAGACCAGGTGCTCGGGAGCAACAGCCGCAGAAGGCCATTGCTTTCACATCCTGCATGTGAGCCCCCAAAGGCACCTGGTGGGCCACTGCGAGTAGCAGAGAGCTGAACTAGATGGACTCTGGTCTGATCCAGCTGGCTTGTTCTTACGTTCTTATTCAATCTGAGAATTCTCATATTGAGTCTTTGTAGCTTCAAAAATACCTCGCTGAATTTTTTAAAAAAACAGGAAAACGTCACATTTCCACAATCAGCGGGGAAAACGGAATTCGTTCGTCAACTTTTATCACTGAAGAGGCAGGTAGCCGCAATGCCAGCTGAGGAAATGTCCCAGGGGAACTTCAGCAAATGGCAGGTGGTACGGAGGGTTCAAGCAGCAGAAAACGGTGGCCAGGAGAAAAAAACCTGTCGCCTCCAACTCTTTATTTGTATGTGCTATCCTGAGGAAAAAATGAGATGCTTTTTAAAAAGACGTCCCCATGACGTCTAGTTATGGTTGTGCGGAAAAGACGATGGATTCCCAAGCATCTTCGTTATATGCATGGTGTTAGTTGAAGGATTATCGCAAAGCATTTTGGTTAATGTAAGACAAACTTATAATTTGCTTGGTGTCGGTTAAACACATGAATGCTTTGGTCAATCAGTTTCGAATTAGGGGCAGAGGAAGAGCCAGAGGTGTGTTTGCTGGAATAAATACTGGTCCCAGTAACTCAAATCCCGCTTTTCAAAAGAGACCGAAGGAGGAAGAATGGGATCCTGAATATACCCCCAAAAGCAAGAAGTACTTCTTGGTGGGTACCAAACTGTTATGCATGCCTCTTTTTCTCAAAGCTTATTGTATCGATAATTCAATAGAACCAAATTTTTTGTGCTTGCTTCTATCATTTCAAGGATTTATGCTAACGGCATTAGACCTCTTTTTAATATACTCAGCCGCATAAAAACTTGTGGCATTTTTTTGAAGGAATTTCTTTTGCTCAGTTTCTTATCTGTCCTTTGTGAAGGGAAGAATTCTTTCCAATGCTGACTGCGATATACAAATTCAAACACTGCCTTTTTCCCATATTTCTATCTGATCTGTAACTGAGGAGTTTGTTTTGCTTTAGAGCTCTGTGGAGAATTGTAGAGATAAAAGCTATTTGAATTCCGTGAGTAACTTCTAAACAATGGGGTTTGTAACCTTTTAAATATGTTTTGATTGTCACTGTGTTGTCATTCTGTAGAGTTCTCAAGGACGCTTCAAATTCGAAAGGCCGGGGAAGAAATCATTTCACTTTTTCCTTCTCCTTTAATTTCCTATCTGCCATTGAGCTAATTTCTGTAAAAGACATACTTTGCTTTTCAAATCTTGCCTTGCTGCTTCCTTTTCTAAATCAAATGTGAGTTTTAGGCTTTGAAGAAAGAATGATTTTCTTGCTCCCAAATGGAAACCTGTGTGATCACACCACTTAGTGCTGGGCAAGTTTAGTTCCCACCACAATATTAGTTTGACATTTAGCACTTTGTGTCACAGCAATGAACGGCTACGGGGCTCTCTGAAGGATAGCATTGGTCTCTGGACTGTGTGGATCCCAGTATTTGGAGAGAGAATTATTTATGCCTTCTCTCAACTGTGTTGCAGATGTAACCCACTGGTTTTGAGAATAAAGCCAGTTTGAACCTGTAGCTTGTACCTTGAATTTTCTCACCAGCTTATGCTAGACTGCTGGAATGGTGGATAATGGTATTTGTAAGTCACTTGGCAGATTTTCTCACTGTCTGTGGTCTTTTGACCATATTTTTTCCCCTCTAGGAAAAATCTACCATGTTACTTATCAGAAAAAATGGATGTATTTAACTTTTGTCAAACCAATGTTTACAAACTGTGTTTTTGGTATGGTATATGCAATCCTACATATTAGAGACAGATCATGTTAGTTTACTTCCAATAATACAAGCAAAGCTTTAGAACTCTTTATAAATATATATATATTTGAAGGGCTGAAATATGTCTCTTGGCATCTAAAATCCGTAAGAATAAACTACAGAGCTGGGACCAGGGTAATTGTCTCTCGCATGAAATCAGTGATTAATTAGAGGTCTTTAACTCAGGGATAAAACACGTGCTTCTGTCATGAGTTAGAGGATCACAAGTATGGGGACTGGAGGACACTTCTGCTTGAGACAAAGAAGAATCATAGAGTTGGAAGAGACCCCCAAGGGCCATCAAGTCCAACCCCCTGCAATGCAGGAACACACAATCAAAGAGCGTCTGCCTTCTAGCACATGCAGCTACAAACCAGGAGGAGCTGAGTAGGTTGAGGTACTTCTTTGGACGCTACTCTGAGTAAAGCATTGTGAGTGCTTTCATTTTTTATTTTTTTTTGTTCACTGTGTATTTGTTCTAGCATGATGATAGAGATGACGGCGTGGATTACTGGGCCAAAAGAGGAAGAGGCCGGGGCATTTTCCAGCGTGGCCGAGGAAGATTTAACTTCAAAAAATCAGGTAGCAGCCCAAAGTGGACTCATGACAAATATCAAGGGGATGGGCTTGTGGAAGAAGAAGAAGAAACAATGGAAAGCGAAGACAAAGAGAGGCGCAAGGAAGAAAAGGTGGGCAGTTGTGGTCTCTCGTCTTTGGAGATTTTCTCGCTAATGCGACGTCACGTTCTCATTTGAATTTCAAAGGGTTTAAGGTTCTATAATAATACAGTACAAATATTCTGCATCTTTTGCACAGGAATAACTCTGAAGACCCATTCCAACGGAAACTTGTGCGCCATCCACACCGCATTTTTAATATGACTGTTGTCGTCAAATGAATGTAAGCATTTTACTTCAATTTTACCGTTGGAGAGTAGTTTAGGTTTTTTGTTTTAATTCTTTAGTGATTCACTTAATAGTAGCCGGTAACAATTATACAGAAGCAAGTAGGAAAAAAAATATAACGCTGTTTGTCTTGATCAGTTTTTAAAAACGTCTGCTGTTTGTATAAGCAGTGTAATTTTGCTTTGTCCGAAAGAGATGGTTGAAGCGTTGAGAACTGTACTTCATTGACCCTCCACAATTGTGTTTTATTCTGAAGTCAACCTTAGTCTGCACATCTAAATCTTGAGCAGCATTTTTTAAAAAAATAAATCAGTATTAAATCTGAACTCTATGCTGGAGTTAGCATTTTCCTTAGTTTTAAGTTTGTTTCTGTGGCTTATGTTTAAATTGTAGTGTAATAATTGCTTGGTCTGATTTTGGGGGGTGGGGGGGAAAACTGATATTTCACTTAACGGTGACCCAGCTGCATATAGTTAATTTTGTCAACGCGTGAATAGCGCTGAAGGACTAAGGGGTTGCAATCTGTTTTCACAAAAACGATTTCTGTTCAGGTTTGGAAACTATAGTATATTCTGTTTTTTTGAAGAGTGGAAGTAGGAGGTATTTGCAGAGTTGGTGTTGAGATCGTATTAATTATTTCATACATTCACATTTCTAGACTACGATGGGAGTTCTCTTCTGAACAGATCTAGATCTGACAAGTAGAATTGTAGCTTAACAGGTGCTACGTTTCTCCGACCGCATACCCTAACAGCTAATGGGGAAATGCCTCAACTTGTTTTTGCAACAGCATTAAAAATAGCTTGACCTTCTACCCACTCTTTTCTAACAAGAAGATCTGTCCTACATTCCAAATGCATGTGCCATTAGGCGTACAACTGAAAGAGGTAAAATTGTAGTGAATAAAAGTTATCTCTTTAACACAAGCATGCTTCAATATGTTCTTTCAGAATTTACATGCATAATAAATATCGTCTGCTGTAAAACACTAGCTAATCCATTTTAAAACATTTAAGCCGAGTGAATAATGAGTGTGAAATAGCATTATTACTGCGGGAACGTGAAGAGGAAGACTCGTTTGTTTTCTGGCGAAAGTGTCGGCCCAGAAGTTCGTGGCCGTTATCGATCCAGCTATTATGTGTATAATTCTTTTCCCCAGATTGTAAAATAGTCTGTTTTGTTTTTTTCTGTGGGTTTTCTTTGGTAAATAACCTGACACGAAATGGGATATCTCCATCATGTTTTCGGTCTTCAGTGGAATAAAAATATGAAAATTCTAAAACGATATTAGACTGTTATTATGCATCACGGAAACATTGCAATCGTTATTTGTTGATGTCTAAGCAACAGGCATTGTGGGAGGAAAGTGTCATTTTATTTTGTATATCAAAACCACATCACTGAATAGTCAATTGAATGAAGCCCAAATTCATATCCGCTTAAAACGTGAAAGCTTAACACATTTTTGGCAATGTCAGAGTCATGGCTAGGGAAAATGGAGCCTGGGGCAAAAATCTGAGTTTTCCGCTCCCGTCCCGTCCTGTATGGGTAGCCACCCTCCCCCACCAGTGAACTGGATTTGTTTCCTCACTCCTCCACACGAAGCCTGCAGGGTGACCTTGGACTAGTCACAGTTCTTTCAGAACTCGCTCAGCCCCACCTGCCTCACAAAGTGTCTGATGTGGTGAGAGGAAGGGAAAGGAGCTTGTAAGCCACCTTGCAGGAGAGAAAGGTGGGGTATCAATCCAAACTCCTCTTCTTTTTCTATAGCAATTGATGTAATTTTTTTGAGAGCAGCAGTGGCATAGGAGGTTAAGAGCTCGTGTATCTAATCTGGAGGAACCGGGTTTGATTCCCAGCTCTGCCGCCTGAGTTGTGGAGGCTTATCTTGGGAATTCAGATTAGCCTGTGCACTCCCACACACGCCAGCTGGGTGACCTTGGGCTAGTCCCAGCTTCTCGGAGTTCTCTCAGCCCCACCTACCTCACAGGGGGTTTGTTGTGAGGGGGGAAGGGCAAGGAGATTGTCAGCCCCTTTGAGTCTCCTACAGGAGAAAATGGGGATATAAATCCAAACTCTTCTTTTAATTGTTAGGGGATAGTTAGAAGTCACAAATGATTTGGGAGCCTGGCACCATCTGCCTGCCACGTAAATAAAAATAAGCACATAGATTGTTAAAATTCCATAATTAAACAGGCAGATGGTTGCATTTCAACCAGGCAATAGTTAATCAAGGCAGATGGTCTTATTCATCTTTGGGTCAGTAGTGACAGAACAAGGCAGGGCTTCTGAAAGAAGGCGGAAGAGAAACTGCATCGCTCAGCAAAACTTCTACCACTTCCCGCTGGGCTTAAAAGAGAAAGAAAAACATGCAACAGCCGGGGAAGAAGGTGAATGCCACCCTCAGTGATGTATCGTGTACGTGGATCCTGTTTCCAGGCCGATGAAGAACTTGTCACACTTAAATGAGTGACTGGTTCGTACTTAAGAGGCAGAAAAATCAGTCACTCACTTCCTGTGTACACAGGTGAGCACCGTGAAGAGAAGGTACGTGCCTGAGAAAACAAAACTGTTCCTGGGAGACTTTGCCGTTGCCAAACGTGTGAATATAAGAACATAAGAACATAACAAGCCAGCTGGATCAGACCAGAGTCCATCTAGTCCAGCTCTCTGCTACTCACAGTGGCCCACCAGGTGCCTTTGGGAGCTCACATGCAGGAGGTGAAAGCAATGGCCTTCTGCGGCTGTTGCTCCTGATCACCTGGTCTGTTAAGGCATTTGCAGTCTCAGATCAAGGAGGATCAAGATTGGTAGCCATAGATCGACTTCTCCTCCATAAATCTGTCCAAGCCCCTTTTAAAGCTATCCAGGTTAGTGGCCATCACCACCTCCTGTGGCAGCATATTCCAAACACCAATCCCACGTTGCGTGAAGAAGTGTTTCCTTTTATTAGTCCTAATTCTTCCCCCCAGCATTTTCAATGGATGCCCCCTGGTTCTAGTATTGAATATGGGTGCAACGAGATAAGGGTGTCTTCTGGAGATTGCAAGAGGTTATGATAAAGATGAAAAGGAATTGGCGTGACAAAATGTGAACAATCGATGAAATCTTTTAGATGCCTGATAAGGCTGGAAATAGGTTTCCTTGCATCTTAGTAACTCGAGCTCTAATCACCTGGTCCAATTTTTAAGAGCTAGTGGCCTACGGGGTACTTGTGGGAAGTCATTGTCTTCCTTAAGAGACAACTGGCTATTTTATGTTGGTGTATATTCTGTGTCTTCCACTCATCTATATATATAAAAAGCTAACAGTGTTTTTGTTGATGATGGTATACCTCAGTAACTGCTGGGCCAATTCCTCTGAAAATCCCCAGCCACTATAGTCAGCCAGGCGAGAGTGTTTTTAGATGTTCACATATCTGAAATTTCATACCTGGCCCAGGTAAAACGCCTTTTTCCTGGCGCTCCCTGGTGAAGGACATGCAGCTGCCTGTGTGTAACTGTCACCCTTAGAATGTTCGTGCTGCTTAGAATGTTCACTCAGATGGCCAGATATGAGCAGTGGAAACAATTGCAATTGATTTGCTGCTACTGTTCCTTTCCCATTTCACCACAATAAGCCACAGCAAAGCATGGTCGGGCCCTGCTAGTAGAATCATAAGAGTTGGAAGAGACCCCAAAGGCCATCAAGTCCAACCCCCTGCAATGCAGGAACACACCACCAATTTGATTGTGCGGAAAGGGCCGCTGGGTGGCATGCGCTAATTGAACTTGTGCTTTAGATACTTGTATGCATGCGAATACAAACCTTTACATTATGGAGAGGGTATTGCTGCATCACTAGGAGGGGAGGTGGCATGGGATAGCCCAATCTCATCTGATCTCAAAAACTATCAAGGGTCGGTACTTGGGATACTTCCAAAGAAGATTCTTCAGAGGAAGGCAACAGCAAACCACCTCCGCTTCTGACTTCCCTTGAAAGCCCATTAGTTGGTTGTGAGTTGGCAGCAGTGTACACACACATTCATGCAACACTACTAGATCCTTAAGTTTTCTGCAAAATTCTGCCTTTCTATGAATTACTGAAAAGTCCAGACTTGCACTCACTCACCTGTAGATCCTAGATCAGTGATGGCAAACCTTTTCGAGACCGAGTGCCAACACGGCAATTTATTTCTTTTATTTATTTTTTATTTATATATATATCAAATCTATAAACCGCCCACCCCCGAAGGGCTCTGGGCGGTGTACACTGGGCCAAACGTACAATGGCCAAAACAACAATACACCAAATAAAATAAATTAGAACAAGTTAAAACAATTTACAAAATTCATAAAACTAGCAGCATCAGTACAATATACATAACAATAAGATTATAAAAATGTGTGGCGCCCGATCCCAAGGCCGGGCGGGGGTAGCAGTGTCAATTAGATATTATATTGGGCGTGCTGACGATGAAATGGCACGTAACATAGGGGCATCCTGGAGGGGGGGTCCGCGGCCGGCCTCACCAAAAGCCCGGTGGAACAAAACCGTTTTACAGGCCCTGCGGAATTCTCCAAGGTCCCGCAGGGCCCGCACATCTGATGGAAGGGCGTTCCACCCGGCAGGGGCCAGGGCCGTAAAAGCCCTGGCCCGGGTAGAGGCCAGTCGCATCATGGAGGGGCCAGGGCTTTTAATTTAACCTGAATACTGAGGTTTTAGTTTAGAAAAAACGGTTGGCTCCGAGGCGCGCGTCACTCAGGAGTAAGCTTGGTGGTAGTCGGAGGGTTTACTCAGAAGCAAGCCCCATTGCCAACAACCGAGCTTACTCCCCGGTAAAGGATCACGCTTTAGTTCTTCACATGAAAATCAGTGGGGTTTAACAGCGCTGAACAGGGTTACCTACACTGCTTTCCCAAAACTAGGTCTTAGGTTTAATTCTAATAATCGAGCCCAGTGGCCCAGGCCAGCCTACATGTGTGTGTGGGGTGGTGGTGGGGGCGACTCTGTTTGCCAGAAGTAGCACTCAGAACCCTCTCTGTGGGCACGGGCTCGATTATTAGAATTAAACCCAAGACCTAGTTTTGGGAAAGCAGTGTAGGTAACCCTGTTCAGCGCTGTTAAACCCCACTGATTTTCATGTGAAGAACTAAAGCGCGATCCTTTACCAGGGAGTAAGCTCGGTTGTTGGCAATGGGGCTTGCTTCTGAGTAAACCCTCCAACTACCACCAAGCTTACTCCTGAGTAACGCACGCCTCGGAGCCCACCGTTTTTTCTAAACTAAAACCTCAATATTCAGGTAAAATTGCCGTGTTGGCACTTTGCAATAAATAAGTGGGTTTTGGGTTGCAGTTGGGCATTCGGTCTTGAAAAGGTTTGCCATCACTGCCATAAAGGATGTCGCTACAAACCATCTGATCCCAGTAACTTGAGTTCTTAAAACTGCAAGGGGAGGAGGTAGGGTATGAAAACCGACAAACCCTCTTTTCCTTGATGCCCGGAGCAGTTTTCAAGGCGGGTTGCCACAGGCTTAGTGTGACGTATCAAACTCTACCACGGGTTGTCACTGTCTACCCTCGCTCTGAAATATGAAAATGTTGATTATTGGGGTCATTCTCCTGCAGCCGCCTTTCTCGCCTGTAGGGGTCGCCAGTTCGTCGTGGACTGTTTGCAAACGCAACCCTCTGCCTCTTGGAAAAGACTCCCAAACCGAATCCTCCAAAATCCCTGACTTGCAAAGTTCAGTGGAGGAATAACTACTACAGCAATATTTCCTCCAGGCAACTGGAAACAGAACTGTAAAAGCCAGTCTTCTGTGTCTGTTCCAAAAGCCGAGACTTGTTGGAAATGTGCAGTTTTTTTTTTAAAAAAAACACACACATTATAATTACTTTCTGTATTAATCTGTTTTATTAGAGCCAGAATTGTCTTTGCCAGGGAACCCTGGAGGACTCCTCCGATGAGGAATTAGTAATTGACATTTCACACCCTTTTCTCAGCCCCCAGCTGAGGCACCAGAGAAGGATGAGACAGTCCCCCTCCGCCCGACAAATAGAAGAGAAATTAGGTCAGGGTGGGGAGATGAAATAAATTTCAGACTGGGATCTTTTAGTAAACCATTTGCCTTTGTATATATTAAATTTAAGAGTCAATGTATATTATTGAAATTGTGTGAATTCTCTATGGGAACCCCCCAGAGCCTGGCTCCGGCCGGGAATGGACAGAGTATAAATAGAAATAAAATATATTGTCGAAGGCTTTCACGGCCGGAATCACTGGGGTGCTGTGTGGTTTCCGGGCTGTATGGCCGTGTTCTAGCAGCATTCTCTCCTGACGTTTCGCCTGCATCTGTGGCGGGCATCTTCAGAGGATCTGATGGTAGGAATGGAAAGCAAGTGGAGTATATATACTGTGAGGTCAAAAGGTGAGGCCATTTGAATAGAGTAGCCTGGCATGTGAGTCACAGAGAAGTCTGTAGCATGGGAGTAACAATGAAGCTAGCAAGGTCAATAGGTGAATGGATCTGAATAGAAGTATCCTGGTCTTTGTTCCCTTTGATTGCTATAGTCTATAGTTGTCCTGTGTTTGTGTGGAGCTGATCAATCACTGTCTTGATTCTAGAGTTTTTCAACACTGGCAGCCAAATTCTGTTCATTTTCATGGTTCCTTCCTTCCTTCCTTCCTTCCTTCCTTCCTTCCTTCCTTCCTTCCTTCCTTCCTTCCTTCCTTCCTTCCTTCCTTCCTTCCTTCCTTCCTTCCTTCCTTCCTTCCTTCCGATCCGATCCGATCCGATCCGATCCGATCCGATCCTCTGAAGATGCCAGCCACAGATGCAGGCGAAACATCAGGAGAGAATGCTGCTAGAACACGGCCATACAGCCCAGAAACCACACAGCACCCCAGAAATAAAATAGTCTGCAGCTAACCTATTTGTATTACAGCTGGACCAGGAAGTACTAGATTCATGGTTTTCATGGTATATTTCATGCACTGGGTTGTGATCTTTTGGAGTTATACCCCACTTTTCTCAACCATAAGGAGTCTCAAAGTGGCATATAAACTCCTTCCCTTCCCACAACAGACACCTTGTGAGACAGGTGGGGATGAGAGAGTTCCGAGAGAACTGTGACCGGCCCCAGGTCACCCAGCAGGCTTCATGTGCGGGAGTGGGGACACAAATCCAGTCCACCAGATAAGACTCCACTAAATCCCGCTGGATTTCAAGTCAACGTAGCTCACACGTGGCAGCATTATTAAAAGGGTCAAATGTATAAAATCAAGCTATTGCAAACATGGAATCAAACCCTGCATAAGGTGCGTTGGAGGGCAGCAAGCACAACCAGCTACCTGGAAGCCCAAACAAAAGGATTATACAGTTTTTAGGGGAAACAATGCAGGCCCGATCATTGCAAAAGGTCTAGCAGGCAGTTGAGGGTCAGCCACTTGGGGTTTCTGCTTCTTGAACAAACAAGAGAAGAAGAAGAAGAGTTTGGATTTATATCCCCCCTTTCTCTCCTGCAGGAGACTCAAAGGGGCTGACAATCTCCTTGCCCTTCCCCCCTCACAACAAACACCCTGTGAGGTGGGTGGGGCTGAGAGAGCTCTCGGTGAAGCTGTGAGCTAGCCCAAGGTCACCCAGCTGGCGCAGGTGTGGAGTGTACAGGCTAATCTGGGAATTCCCCAGATAAGCCTCCCACAGCTCAGGGCGGTAGAGCTTGGAATCAGAAACCCGGGTTCCTTCCCAGATTAGACACACACGAAGCTTCTTAACCTCTCACGCTTCACTGCTCCTGAATGTTCGCTGAATGCTTTGAAATTCTGAGGCCCATATCAGTGCCCGGAAATGTGGGCCATGCAATCTGAAGTGAGCGTGTTTAGTTTTCTAATTCATCAGACGTGACTGAGGACGGAATTATTGGCTGCCAAATCAAATGTCGAAGAGGTCAGGACTTGACTGGGAGAGGTTGATGTTCGCATCTCAGCCCCCACTAACTTGAGCTCTGAGAATCCTAATGTGCTCTGTGCAAAAGAAAAAGTACGTGCATTTTAATGTGGTTTCTGGGATTGCAGTTTGGATAGATCGATCCTGGGAGAGGAGCAGATAGACAGGCTGGCGACAAGCGGGAGGGTTGGGGGCCAGGGGAGAGATGTGATATTGCTGGCACACACTCTTTATTGAAGGATTGTCTCCACCACATAAGAACATAAGAACTAGCCAGCTGGATCAGACCAGAGTCCATCTAGTCCAGCCCTCTGCTACTCGCAGTGGCCCACCAGGTGCCTTTGGGAGCTCACGTGCAGGAGGTGAAAGCAATGGCCTTCTGCTGCTACTACTCCCGAGCACCTGGTCTGCTAAGGCATTTGCAACCTCAGATTAAGGAGGATCAAGATTGGGAGCCATAGATCGACTTCTCCTCCATAAATCTGTCCAAGTCCCTTTTAAAGCTATCCAGGTTAGTGGCCATCACCACCTCCTGTGGCAGCATATTCCAAATACCAATCACACGTTGGCAAGTGGGAAGAAGTGTTTCCTTTATTAGGAACTGTAATTCTTCCCCAGCATTTCTTGGCTGATCCCCCTGGTTCTAGTATTGTGAGAAAGAGAGAAAAATGTCTCTCTGTCAACATTTTCTACCCCATGCATAATTTTATAGACTTCAATCAGACCTCTCCAAACTAAAGAGTCCCAAACGCTGCAGCCTCTCCTCATAAGGAAGGTGCTCCTGTCTCTCAATCATCCTTGTTGCCCTTCTCTGCACTTTTTCTATCTCTTTAATATTCTTTTTGAGATGTGGTGACCAGAACTGAACACAGTACTCCAAGTGCGGTCACACTACTGGGTTTTATATAAGGGCATGACAGTCCTTGCAGTTTTATTATCAACTCCTTTCCTAATTATCCCCAGCATAGAGTTTGCCTTTTTCACAGCTGCCATGCATTGAGTTGACATTCCCATGGAACTATCATACTGCAAGTGTCTGGGAAAGAGAGAGAGAGGCAAGAAATAGTTTAGCATCAATAGGCGTTCTGCCCTCATTCAGGGCACCAGTAGCACAAAGACATAGTGGCCACAGGTTTGGGATTTTATGGACACCTTCCCTAAAGGCACACAGGTTTGATCCTTGCAATCATGAAGTTCCGGCTGCTCCACAACAGGGAAGTGCTTAAGGGATTTCAAATTTGAAGGAATCAATAGATTTACAACATCGATCCCAACTGTCAGCCTCACTCCTATGCAGGAACACTAGTTCGAAGTCTTGATCTTTGTGTGTGTGTGTTTGTGGGGGGAGGTAGTCGTGAATTTCCTGTGTTGTACAGAGGGTTGGACTAGACAACCCTTGAAATCCCTTTTGCCTGTGTTTTCCAGCTCTGTGTTGACATCTCTTTTAGCTCAGTGTCGGGGTTAAGAGCAGGTGGACTCTAATCTGGAGAACTGGGTTTTATTCCCTGCAGAGTCTTACCTGGTGAACTGGATTTGTTTCCCTACTCCTGCAAGGGTGACCTTGGGCCAATCACAGTTCTCTCCGAACTCTCTCCGCCCCACCTGTTTCACAAGGTGTCTGTTGTGGGAAGGGGAAGGCAATAATTTATAAGCCGCTTTGAGATTCCTTCTGGTTGAGAAAAATGGGGTATAAATCCAAAAGGATTTTTGGCATGAAATGCAACATGAAAATCATGAATCTCGAGCTTCCTGGCACGGCTATAATACAAATAGATCGAAGGCATGGAATGTCATGCATTTGATATGTAGTGTCCCCCCCCCCCCCCACACACACACACGGTATCGGATCACACCAGTGGTGGGATCCAAAAATTTTAGTAACAGGTTCCAATGGTGGTGGGATTTAAACAGTGGCGTAGCGCCAATGGGGCTGGGCAAGACGGGGCGCGGTCGTATCTCTGGGGGCGGGGCATTCCTGGGCAGGGCTGTGGCAAGGACGCAGGGCGCACACACCCTAGGTGCAGTTCCCCTTCGCCCCTCCTCTAGATTCAAATAATGACAGTTTAATGTATTAAAAAAGCAATATACCGAAAGGTAGTGTATTATTTCTTTTTTATATAATTATATTGATTGATTTTAAATAATAACACAAGTAAGGAGAAAAATCAAAAACTGTTTACAACTGTTAACATATTACAAACATATCTAATTGTCTATCTCTGTCAACCCCCCCCCCACTAAAACATCCTATATTGCCTCCCTCCTTCCCATATTTCCCTCCCTCCCTACTTTCTACTCCCCTTCAGATTTCTATAACTACTTTATCTATTCCACTTGAAAGAAAACTAACAGGGGGAGATTAAAAATCCTTAATCTAAAAGAATAGTTTAAACTCCTCTCTTTCCAATATAAATTTCAAGGGGAAAAGAAAATGAAAAATCTTTACCTATAATCTTTACCCAACCTTTATACCAATGAACAACAAAAAAATAGAATTACTATATATTGTATTATTTCATACAGTTCATAAACACGTGGGAGGGTGCCATCGGGGTCAGGGGGCCCTGGGGGGGGGGGCATTTTGCATCCCCCACTTGATGAGATTTATTGTAGCCAGGGACAGAGATTACCCCCTTGTCCCTCTAGTGGAGTTAATCATTAATAACCGGTTCTCCAAACTGAGAAAATTTTAGTAACCGGTTCTACCGAATAGGTGCGAATAGGCTGCATTCCACCTCTGGATCACACATCCCAGCTATGTCAGGCATCATTTTGTTAAATCACACTGAGGGGTTTTTTTTTTAGAAAAAAGAGGTCATACAAGTAAAAAGTTACTTATAGCCCCATTCAAAGGGGGTGGTGTCTGAATTTGCCACTTGGGGTGGTACAAGGGTACATGTCAGCAGATTTGCCCTCCCCAAGGCACTAGCCATTACTAAGGGTTACCTCAGCCCTCCATGTCGCCGCCAGCATCCCTCCACCCCTGTTACCAACTTAGCAGGGGCGCTCCAGAGGTATGGCCCAAGGAGGAGTTAACACTAGTTGGCTTCCCCCAGCTGTTGCTTCCATTACGGCAGCACCCGGGTCGTTGACTTACGCCACTGAAAAGGAATTTCTCAGCCTGGAGTTGGCAACGCTATATTCAGGTTGGGGTTTCCTCTTTAGTTTGGAGAGGAAACGTCTGAGGGGGGATATGATTGAGGTCTATAAAATTATGCATGGGGTAGAAAATGTTGACAGAGAGAATTTTCTCTCTCTTTCTCACAATACTAGAACCAGGGGGCATCCATTGAAAATGCTGGGGGGAAGAATCAGGACTAATAAAAGGAAACACTTCTTCACGCAACGTGTGATTGGTATTTGGAATATGCTGCCACAGGAGGTGGTGATGGCCACTCACCTGGATAGCTTTAAAAAGGGCTTGGACGGATTTATGGAGGAGAAGTCGATCTATGGCTACCAATCTTGATCCTCCTTGATCTCAGATTGCAGATGCCTTAACAGTCCAGGTGCTCGGGAGCAGCAGCAGCAGCAGCAGAAGGCTATTGCTTTCACCTCCTGTACGTGAGCTCCCAAAGGCACCTGGTGGGCCACTGCGAGTAGCAGAGAGTTGGACTAGATGGACTCTGGTCTGATCCAGCAGGTTAGTTCTTATGTTCTTATGTTCCTTCGCTTTGGGGAAAGCTCCCAGAACTGGAGCATGGCTTTCCCTGCTGAGTCTTGACATGGTTGTTTATTACACAGCTGGAAAGCCCAACTCTGCACTGACTTCTGTCTTCACTTTCGGCCCAGCTGAGGGGGCGTCGCAGAACACCCACGTCCCCACTTGCGCTATCCCATAAAACATGAACTGTCAACAGTCGCAATGTTGTAGCGTGACGACCCCCATCTTCCTCTTTTTGGAAGGATGCACAGATGGCTGGTTTCACAATTACGATAGCCGGGCCCTGTTTGTGTGCGCGATTATTGTGTCATGCAAAAATGTGAAATAAATTATTTTGCTAATCAACTTGCGCCATCTGGTAAAACTCTCTGCAGTGTGGTTATGGAAGCGAACATCTGCTAACACTCGATGCGAAACAATAGCCACTTAGTTCCCCTCTGTCCGCGAACACGCGTTTTTGGAGAGGTCCAAAAAGAAAATTCCTGGAGGGAAGCCAATAATGTTCACAGTGTGTTTTGTGGATTTGGGGCTCGTCTGTTATACGGTTTGATATTGGATGCCGCTTGGCTGATGCTGGTTTGAAAATGTTGGATTATTGCTGGTGGAGAGCTAATTTTTATTGGGAACTATCTTGGAGTCTCTCTGTGGGGAAAAACACATTTTACATGCGAGCTATAAAAATAGCTTGCCTATTGCAGGGTCCAAACAAACAGGCCAAAATCTCAGAATTCTGTTTATCCGTAATAGTTAAAGGATCCCCGTATAAAACTCCAGTTCGGACCAGTGCTGGGCATGGAGGAGAGAGGACATAAAGGTGTCACAGCACCTGGTACCAAAATAGTTCAGAACTTCACTGGAACATAGGCAAGATTGCCTTGCCAATCTTCAGGTAGGGAGGGACTCCCAGAATTACAACCGATCTTCAGATAGCAGAGATCAGTTCCCAAGGAGGAGGAGGAGGAGGAGGAGGAGGAGGAGGAGGAGGAGAAGAAGAGTTTAGATTTATATCCTCCCATTTGCTTTCCTGTAAGGAGACTCAAAGGGGCTTACAATCTCCTTGCCCTTCCCCCCTCACAACAAACACCCTGTGAGGTGGGTGGGGCTGAGAGAACTCCGAGAAGCTGAGACTAGCCCCAGGTCACCCAGCTGGCGTGTGTGGGAGTGCACAGGCTAATCTGAATTCCCCCAGATAAGCCTCTACAACTCAGGCGGCAGAGCTGGGAATCAAACCCGGTTCCTCCAGATTAGATACACGAGCTCTTAACCTCCTATGCCACTGCTGCTCAAAATGGCGGCTTTGGAGGGCGGGCTCTGTGTCATTATCCCCTGCTGAGGTTCCTCCCGGTCCAAATCCTGCCTCATCCGGCCTTGACCCAGAAATCTCCAGGAATTACCCAACCCAGAGTTGGCAACCTTAGCCCTTGCTTGGGCCCTGCTAGGGCATAACCTTCGGTAGCCGGCAACTAACTTCAGGAATGTAAAGTGAAACGAAAACAGGAGCCATTACAGGATCCTGTTAAATTTATTACACAAGGCAGTAAGGAAACATCATCAAAGGAATAAGGAGGAGGAGGAGTTTGGATTTATACCCCCCCTTTCTCTCCTGCAGGAGACTCAAAGGGGCTGACAATCTCCTTGCCCTTCCCCCCTCACAACAAACACTCTGTGAGGTAAGTGGGGCTGAGAGAGCTCCGAGAAGCTGTGACTAGCCCAAGGTCACCCAGCTGGCGTGTGTGGGAGTGTACAGGCTAGTCTGAATTCCCCAGATAAGCCTCCACAGCTCAGGCAGCAGAACTGGGAATCAAACCCGGTTCCTCCAGATTAGATACACGAGCTCTTAACCTCCTACGCCACTGCTGCTTCCCATGATGTAACAGGGCCGTCAACTATGGTCCCCTGGTCCCCAGTGGAGGGTACAGTTGCCAGATGGATGTTGGGAAACTCCCAGATATTTGGGGGTGGAGTGTGGGGAGGACAAGGGCTTCAGTGGGGCGTGATGCCGTAGTGCTCACCCTCCAAAGCAGCCATTTTCTTCACAGGTGCTGATCTCTATAGTCTGGAAAGGAGCTGTAACCGCAGGGCTCCCCCCGGTCCCACCTGGTGGCTAGCATCCCTACCTTTAACTCGCATGATTTCTCCAATGGCAGCCAGACTCCTTACGCCACTGTTATTTTACAGGACAAGGATGAGTTTTTCAAAGTGTTTTAAAAACATATTAACAGAAGCTCGAGAAGACTGGTTGTGATTAGGGAAACTGAGCCAGGGCCGAAGGGGGAAATCTGCTTATCTTGAAGCCTCTGACCTCAATCATGGCCAGCAGATTAAGAACATAAGAAAGAGCCTGCTGGATCAGACCAGAGTCCATCTAGTCCAGCACTCTGCTACTCGCAGTGGCCCACCAGGTGCCTTTGGGAGCTCACGTGCAGGATGTGAAAGCTAGGGCCTTCTGCTGCTGCTGCTGCTCCTGAGCACCTGGTCTGCTAAGGCATTTGCCATCTGAGATCAAGGAGGATCAAGATTGGTAGCCATAGATCGACTTCTCCTCCATAAATCTGTCCAAGCCCCTTTTAAGGCTATCCAGGTTAGTGGCCATCACCACCTCCTGCAGCAGCATCTTCCAAACACCAATCACACATTGCGTGAAGAAGTGTTTCCTTTTAATAGTCCTAATTCTATCTGGGGAATTCAGATTAGCCTGTGCACTCCCACACACGCCAGCTGGGTGACCTTGGGCTAGTCACAGCTTCTCGGAGCTCTCTCAGCCCCACCCACCTCACAGGGTGTTTGTTGTGAGGGGGAAGGGCAAGGAGATTGTAAGCCCCTTTGAGTCTCCTGCAGGAGAGAAAGGGGGGATATAAATCCAAACTCTTCTTCTTTTTCTTCTTCTCTACCCCATGCATAATTTTTTTACTCCATGCATAATTTTATAGACTTCAATCTATAGATTCTCTTTTGCAAGGAGGAGACGAACCCTCTTCTTCGTATCTGTTTTGGCCCTGACTTACCTCGTCTGTTCCTGAGAGACGCGTCTTCTTGGAAGGATCGAAATGGCAAGAGGAAGCGGATTCTGATTTCAGCCCACATAAACTACCTCTTGTTCCCTCGACTCTATCACGAAAACACCCCCCCCCCCATTTAATTTCCTCATTAAGGCCTTTGGGTAACACAATATGGAACCGCAGTGTCTATTGAGTCTCTTGTAGGTAATTAACAGGACAGTCCTCAACGGAGTTGCCCCCTTCTAATCTACTGATGTCTGTGAGCTCTGAAGGGCGTTACTCCATTTAGGATTGCGCTGGATGGACTTTCTGAAAGAGAGGAAGAGGATAAATCAATGTGTTCCACGGCCCATGTAATGCTATTAGTTGCCGCCTCCTCTCTGAAACACTTCCCCAAAGATGCATTCGCTCTTTTTTAATTGATAACATTATCTGCAGCAATCATCAATCTGCTCCGTCAGCTTCCCATTAGCTTTTCCCCCGCATTCATCTCTCCATGTGAACGGCACTGCGGCCACGTGCTCTGCATTCGAAATGGTTTGTCCTTTGTAGGTCTGTTTTCTTAACCGGGTCTCTGCCCCATAAGGGGCTCAAAACAGCGTCTGCGTCAACTGGGGTGAAAGCGTTCGGGGACAGCATCTGCTCAAACTCTACCCTCAGCTCTTCCCCTTCAGAGCATCAGTGCAAAAGCTGCAAGGAGCGTACAGTGGGACCTCGGTTTTCGTTGGTAATCCGTCCGAAAAGAATCGATGAAAACCGAAACCGATGAAAACCGAGGCAAACTTTTCCATAGGAATCAACGTAAATCCAATTAATCCGTTCTAGGCACTCCAAAAAACATACAAAAAACACTTTGGGGGGGAATAAACATAGTGTTTAATGCTGAAAACAGTAACAAACAATAATACTAGGACCAGCTTCAGAGCCAGTGGACCAATGTCGCACCAGAAAGCTGTCCAAAGCTGTTTCTGATGCCTCTTTAAGATTTGTCTGAAATGGGGCAAGACATTGTCATTAGAACATAAGAACATAAAAATACGCCAACTGGATCAGACCAGAGTCCATCTAGTCCAGCCCTCTGCTACTCGCAGTGGCCCACCAGGTTCCTTTGGGAGCTCACGTGCAGGATGTGAAAGCAAGGGCCTTCTGCTGCTGCTGCTGCTGCTCCCGAGCACCTGGTCTGCTAAGGCATTTGCAATCTCAGATCAAGGAGGATCAAGATTGGGAGCCATAGATCAACTTCTCCTCCATAAATCTGTCCAAGCCCTTTTAAAATTAAACAAGTTGCAGACGCGGCCTGCAACAGCTTTGTCCGGGTGATTTTTCTCCACAAACCCCTGCACCTTATTGCAAATCGGTGAAAACCGAGGCAAATCGATGAAAACCGAGACAAATTTTTCACTGAAAAAATCAGTGAAAACCGAAACCGATGAAAACCGAGGTTCCACTGTACTATGAGCTAGGGTAGGCCCCCACAAGTCAGTCAAATATATTTGCATGTTCCTTACATGCCCATGGACCTTAATGGCTCCCTGCACACCAGTACCTGTATCTTTAAATAAATCCCCCAATCCTTTATGTGCGAGCCTAAATTATTCACCTTTTATCACTCAAAAAATTGCCCAAACGTGGGCACACAGAGCATTGTGAGAAAACAATTAACAAAAAACAACATGGCGCCAGACGTTCAAAGACGACGTAAACTTGCATCTCACGGGACCAAGCTGAGCTCGTTGCATCTGACTGAAATAGTTGGAGGATGCTTGCTGCCCGATGTGCCCAGTTGCACAGGCGGAACTAAGTAATTTTGTCACGTATATGGCTGCCTGCTTCCAGTCAATAGCATTGGATTGTTGATCATTCTGTGCTGATCAGTATTCCGCCAGAGCCAGTGTGGTGTGGTGCTCACAGCGCTGGACTAAGACTTTGGCTTTGTTGAAGTCTTGTCTTAAGAGATTTTTTTTTTTAATGGTCGTTTGCTCTGGCAGGGACCCTGCATGTAGTCACTGATTTTGCCAGTCTATTCCAGTAGCCATTACAATATCTGGTGAGTCACTATTTTCCTGTGTAGCTGATTTCTGGGGGAAGACCAGGATGCTTTTGTTGGCTTGAGAGCCAGTGTGGTGTAGTGGCTAAGAGCAGGTGCACTCTAATCTGGGGAACCGAGTTTGATTCCCCACTCGGCCACTTAAGCTGTGGAGGCTTATCTGGCGTACCAGATTAGCTTGTTCGCTCCAACACACGCCAGCTGGGTGACCTTGGGCTAGTCACAGTTCTGTGGAGCTCTCTCAGCCCCACCCACCTCTCTGGGTGTTTGTTGTGAGGGGGGATGGGCAAGGAGATTGTAAGCCCCTTTGAGTCTCCTTACATGAGAGAAACGGGAGATATAAAGCCAAACTTCTCCTCCTCTTCTTCTTAAGAACCTTAGTAAGAGCCTTGCTGGATCAGACCAGAGTCCATCTAGTCCAGAACTCTGCTACTCGCAGTGGCCCACCAGATGCCTTTGGGAGCTCACAGGCAGGATGTGAAAGCAAGGGCCTTCTGCTGCTGCTGCTGCTGCTCCCGAGCACCTGGTCTGCTAAGGCATTTGCAATCTCAGATCAAGGAGGATCAAGATTGGGAGCCATAGATTGACTTCTCCTCCACAAATCTGTCCAAGGACTTTTAAAGCTATCCAGGCTAGTGGCCATCATCATCATCATCATCTTCATGTTCACCTCCTCCTGATCCTCCTCCTCCTCTTCCTCCTCCTGCTCCTGCTCCTGCTCCTCTTCCTCCTCCTGCTCCTGCTCCTGCTCCTCCTCTTCCTCCTCCTCCTCCTCTTCCTCCTGCTCTTCCTCCTCCTCCTCATGCTCTTCCTCTTCCTCCTCCTCCTCCTCCTCCTCCTCCTCCTCCTACTTCTTTTTCTTCTTCTTCTTGGAATATGCTGCCACAGGAGGTGATGATGGCCACTAACCTGGACAGCTGCTGCTGCTTAAACTACTACTACTACTACTACAACTACTACTAGTATTATCCTGGGGGGAAGGGGACAGGAAGGGGGGAGGACTTCTTTGACCCACAACCCCCCTGCACTCCCACATGGGCTGGTCAGGCCAGATTGGGAGCAAGGGAGAGGTTTCCTCATCAGGCTCTCAGGCCTGGTCAGTTCCCTCAAGGGGCCACCTCTGGCTCCTGGCTATATGTTTGACATCCCTGCCTTACAAGGTCACCGTAAGTAAGAACCGACAGTTTTTTTTAAAAAAAGGGTATGGTATTGTTTGCAATTGTTCCAAGTTTCAACGGCCATACGTGTTACCACCTGTCATCTCATGGAAACACTGGTTGCTGCATGAATTTCACTGCACGCTACACTAACTGGTGTGGCATGTTTCCCAATCAGATCACCAATCACTCGTACCTTTGGGACCGCATTACCCCATATGTCCCAGCTCGACCTCTGCGTTCAGCAGAGGCCAATTTACTGGAGGTCCCTGGCCCCTCGATGACGCGTCTGGCCTCCACTCGGGCCAGGGCCTTTACGGCTCTGGCCCCGGCCTGGTGGAACACTCTACCATCTACCATCCGGGCCCTGCGGGACCTTGGAGAATTCCGCAGGGCCTGTAAGACCGAGCTGTTCCACCGGGCCTTTGGAGAGACCAGCCGCTGAGGGTGCCCCCTCCCCCCACCCATTGCTCCATATGGGTCCCAAATGCCATCGGGACCCACTATTCTTTTTCGGGAGGGTTGTGTAAGGGTTTTGTGGGCCGCTGTTTTGGGATATAACTGTTGTTTTAAACTGTATGTATGATTTTATATGATATTTTATACTGTACACCGCCCTGAGCCCCTCGGGGATAGGGCGGTATATTTAATCAAATGAATGAATGAATGAATGAATCAATGAATGAATCAATCAATCAATCAATCAATCAATCAATCAATCAATCAATCAATCAATCACGTCTTTCACAACCAGGGCTGCCAATTAAATTACAATTAAAAACAAACATTTAAAACGGTTTTTTTTAAATTCATCAGCTGTGCAAATGTGATGACATCCCTCCGGGTACAAACCAGAAATGACAGCGGGTAGCTCTAGGAATCACCAGAAACTCTATGGTAAACCCCGGAAGTGATGTGCTTGCGCCTGCACTGATGTCCCCCCCCCATGCTATGACCCTTGCCCCACCTTCCTGCTGGCTGCCACTTGGAACTTATAGTGCTGAGTGGTCAGTTGCCGTGGGCTCTCATGGTCAAGTAATCCTTAACTTGTTTTCTAGTCCAGATGTCTGATGTAAGAAAAAGAGGAAGAGTTTTGGATTTAAACCTCATTTTTCTGTCCTGTCAGGAGACTCAAGGTGGCTCACAAGCTCCTTTCCCTTCCTGTTCCCACAACAGACACCTTGTGAGGTAGGTGGGGCTGAGAGAGTTCTGAGAGAACTGTGAACTAGCCCAAGGTCACCCATGGTCTTTCATGCCATAAAGTCTCATAAACAAAGGAAGAGGAGGAGTTTGGATTTATACCCCATCCTTCTCTCCTGTAAGGAGTCTCAAGGTGGCTTACAAGCTCCTTCCCCTTCCTCTCCCCACAACAGACACCTGCTGAGGTAGATGGAGCTAAGAGAGTTCTGAAGAACTGTGACTAGCCCAAGGTCACCCAGCAATAATGTACGAGTGCAGAAACACATCTGGTTCACCAGATAAGCCTCCGCCACTCAGGTGGAGGAGTGGGGAATCAAACCCAGTTCTCCAAATTAGAATCCACCAGCTCTTAACCGCTACACCACACTGGAAGGAGTACCACTGCATGCAGGAGCAAAGGACGAATGGAAGCAGTTGTACCCCAGCTTGAAGTACAATTGTGGCAGACGACTGTTTGCTCAAAGAAAATCCAGGAAGGACCAGAGAACCAGCATGTATTTCAACAATGGTGGTGTTTTGGCAGGGTGAGGCAATGTTTGGGAAGTGGGTAGGTTCACCATGAAGCGTTCTCATGCTCCGATGGTATCTCTGAAGGTACACACAGGGCTACTGCTGAGTAATATTCGAGTCCAGGAGCACTTTAAAAAACTACAAGATTTCCGTGGTATCGGCTTTTGCAAGTCACCCATCTGATAAAGGGAACTTTGACCCTCAGAAGCTGATACCCTGGAAATCTTGCTGGTCTAACCAGACTCGAATCTTGCTCTTCTACTCCAGACCAACATGGCTACCGACCTGAAACTATCTTCAGAGGGGAGTGTCATGGCTGAGAATCATTATCTGCTGTATGTTGTTTGTTGTGAGGGGGGAAGGGCAAGGAGATTGTAAGCCCCTTTGAGTCTCCTACAGGAGAGAAAGGGGGGATATAAATCCAAACTCCTCCTCCTCCTCCTCCTCCTCCTCCTCCTCTTCTTCTTCTTCGCTGAGCTGAGCTGAGCTGAGCTGAGCTGAGCTGAGCTGATTGCTTGCTGGGACAGAGGCCTCAGAGCGCTTCACGAAAGGAACGTCACGTTGAACTGGACGCGGTTCCTCAGGGCCTGTAAGACAGAGTTGTTCTACCAGGAGTATGGTTGAGGCAGCTACGAGCTTCCATCATTCAACAGGACTTCCTCTTCCATTCACCTCCTTTTTCTGGGTTTGTATTTCTGTTCCTACTAGATCAGCGGTTCTCAACCTGTGGGTCGTGAGTCGTGACCCCTTTGGGGGTCAAACGAGCCTTTCACAGGGGTCGCCTAAGACCATAGGAAAACACATATTTCTGATGGTCTTAGGAACCGAGACACAAATACTTTTATGGTTGGGGGTCACCACAACATGAGGAACTGTATTAAAGGCTCGCGGAATTAGGAAAGTTGAGAACCACTGTACTAGATGCTTTATGGTTCAGGATTTTGGCCAACCTCTGAGTGTAATCTAATTTATGCTTTTATTGTTTATACCAGGGGTAGGGAACCTTTAACACTCAAAGAGCCATTTAGACCCGTTTTCCATGGGAAAAGGAAACACTTGGAGCCGCAAATAATTTTTGACATTTAAAATAAAGATAACACTGTATATATTGGGTTTTTTTTTTTACCTTTTACTCCGCTCATTCTGAGAAGCGAATGGATGCGTCCGCCCTGCTGCCTGCAGGGTGGGCAAGGATGGGGCCAGTGGCTCGGCCTTGCCGGCCGCCGGGAAAGCGCCTGCCCCGCTCCAACGGGGCAGGCGAGAGGGGAAGCCCGCGGCGCAGCCCAGCCGGCTGTGGGCAGTTGGTGCGCCCACCCTGCTTCCTGCAGGGCGGGCAAGGATGGGGCCAGCTGCTCAGCTCGTGGAGCCGCAGTGCAAGGGCAGAAGAGCCCTTGTTAGTGTTAGGACTTGACAGTTAGATCACCAAAATCTACTTGACAGCTTGGCTGATGCAATCCTCCACCTTTCACCTAGTTTCAGTGGGTGATGCAACCGTGACTAAGCACATCTAGTGTGATTGCATCACTGCTCCCTGATTGGTTGAATGTCTCTATATGTATGCACAGAACAGTTTGGTCTATGCGTGCTTTGGTTATACAGTTGCTGCGCTGCACTCTGTCAGACTGTTTTGTGCTTTTGGAAACAAGGAATAAAACCCTTCTGTTCTTTGAAGTGAACAACGCCTGGGTTCCTGTGTTTTCTTTTCCTCAACTGCTTCTGCTGTTACCACGACCGCTGCTGAGTGGATCCTTCTCAGTTTATACCCTTCTATTTCCCTCCCTTCCCTTTCCCTTTCCCTTTACTTTTACTTTACTTTTGATTCCTACTTCTCTACCCCAGCGGAAGGGTGGGCTCAGGGTGACTTACAACAAAATAACCCGAATAACACATTTGCTGCTTGTTCTCTCTGTATTGTTGAAGGCTTTCACAGTCAGGATCAATTGGCTGTTGTGGGTTTTCTGGGCTGTGCAGCCACGGTCTGGTCGCTTTTCCTCCCCTGAAGTCCTTTCTTCCCCAAACTCTTCCCTCTTCAGGTTCCACCCCCAAATCTCTAGGTGTTTACCAATCCAGAGCTGGTAACCCCTAGAGCTAGCATGGTGTAGCAATGAAGAAGAAGAAGAAGAAGAAGAAGAAGAAGAAGAAGAAGAAGAAGAAGAAGAGGAGGAGGAGGAGGAGGAGGAGGAGGAGTTTGGATTTATATCCCCCCTTTCTCTCCTGTAGGAGACTCAAAGGGGCTTACAATCTCCTTGCCCTTCCCCCCCTCACAACAAACACCCTGTGAGGTGGGTGGGGCTGAGAGAGCTCCGAGAAGCTGTGACTAGCCCAAGGTCACCCAGCTGGCGTGTGTGGGAGTGTACAGGCTAATCTGAATTCCCCAGATAAGCCTCCACAGCTCAGCCGGCAGAGCTGGGAATCAAACCCGGTTCCTCCAGATTAGATACACGAGCTCTTAACCTCCTACGCCACTGCTGGTTTCAATTCCCCACTCCTCGACATGAGGAGTGGACTCATATCCGGTGAACTAGATTTGTTTCCCCATTTCTACACGTGAAATTGGGTGACCTTGAGCTAGTCACTGTTCTCGCCAAACACAGATTTCTCTGGCTGGTGTCTTCAAAGGCATGTCATGGTAAGATGTGAAATGGTAAAATGGGCGGACCAGTCACAGTTCTCTCTGAACTTTCTCAGCCCCACCTGCCTCACTAGGTGTCTGTTGTGGGGAAGGGAAGGGGAGGGGATTAAAAGCCGCACCGAGATTCCTTCAAGGTTGAGCAAAGGGGAGTATAAAAACAAACCTTTCTTCTTTTTCTTCTGAAGATGCCAGCCGTAAACGCAGGCCAAACGTACGTGAGAAACGCATCTTTCAGTGACAAGCCTACAGAAATCCCAAGTAGAGGTGTGGGCAAAACGTTAGGAGCAGTGGTGGGATCCAAAAATTTTAGTAACAGGTTCCCAAACTGTGGCGTAGCACCAATGGGGATGGGTGGGGCATGACGGGGGCGTGGCCGGGCATTCTGGGGGCGGGGTATTCCTGGGCAGGGCTGTGGCAAGGACGCAGCCACTGCGCCAGTCCTTGGGCGGGAAACGAATGCACGCAGGCACAGGCTGACACGCACGCCGGTGCACCTCCTGCTAGACTGCTTCCAGTTCTGCGCGCTACTGCTGAGAGGAGGGGCGTAACTAAGGCAAAAATCACGTGGCAAAATCACCAATTAGTAACCCCCTCTCGGCACACACAAATAATTAGTAACCTCCTCTCGGGAACCTGTGAGAACCTGCTGGATCCCACCTCTGGTTAGGAGCTAACTCTGCCAGATGTCAGCCACACAGCGCCGAAAACCCACAACAGCCTCTTTCCCCTTTTGTTATAATTCAAAAGACTTTTGATGATAAGTGCAACCCCTCTTCAAAGACAGTAATGCGATAGGGTAGAGTGCTCTGAAGAGCAGGAAGCGTTCTACGCGCATTGCGGCTCTGCCATCCCACCGGCAGTCTCTTGGGGATCTTTTGCCGCTTGAAGATTGCATTCGAGTCTCCACTTCAGCGTTTGGAGAAAGAACATTGCCGTTCTTATTGCTGTCGATATGCACAACAGGGCTGACTTCCAGAGACGGTTCCTTTGGCAGCAGAGCCGTAAAGTTAAAAGAAGAATTAAGTACTTCTGAGAAGCCGGGTTTTATTGTGTGCCTTCCTGTGTTTAAAACCTTACTTCCCTCCTCTGAATATGGCCACTTATCCAACAGGTTATAAATCTTCTTCAAGCCAAGAGTCTCTCCGAATGGAGCTGTAACAGTCTGCTTTCAGGGGAAACTCTGAGAAAGCTGCTATGTTCTGGTCTCAGTTAGATGTCTCCGTACGGAGGGCAGAGAGTGTTTTTCTCCATGCCCATGGTTCTGACCCTTTTGTTACATAGGCAGAAGTGACCGCGTGAGAATTGCATGCTGGGCTTTGAACCACAGTGTTTGTTTTTCATCTAAGGAGCAGCAGTGGCGTAGGAAGGTTAAGAGCTCGTGTGTCTAATCTGGAGGAACCGGGTTTGATTCCCAGCTCTGCCGCCTGAGCTGTGGAGGCTTCTCTGGGGAATTCAGATTAGCCTGTGCACTCCCACACACGCCAGCTGGGTGACCTTGGGCTAGTCACAGCTTCTCAGAGCTCTCTCAGCCCCACCTACCTCACAGGGTGTTTGTTGTGAGGGGGGAAGGGCAAGGAGATTGTCAGCCCCTTTGAGTCTCCTGCAGGAGAGAAAGGGGGGATATAAATCCAAACTCCTCCTCCTCCTCCTCCTCCTCCTCCTCCTCTTCTTCTTCTTCTTCTTCTTCTTCTTCTTCTTCTTCTTCTTCTTCTTCTTCTTCTTCCTCTTCCTCTTCCTCTTCCTCTTCCTCTTCCTCTTCCTCTTCCTCCTCCTCCTCCTCCTCCTCCTCCTCCTCCTCCTCCTCCTCCCCTCCTCCTCCTCCTCCTCCTCCTCCTCCTCTTCTTCTTCTTCTTCTTCTTCTTCTTCTTCTTCTTCTTCTTCTTCTTCTTCTTCTTCTTCTTCTTCTTCTTCTTCTTCTTCTTCTTCTTCTTCTTCTTCTTCTACTACTACTACTACTACTAAAGGTACTGTCCTTTTAACTTAGCATCTTAAGAATGCCAGGGAGCGAGTTAGAAAGCTTTTCCTCAAAAACGCCCTTTAGTAGCAAAAAGGCGTTCAAATATTAGGCAACTCAATGAAAGGGAGACTGAATTCTTGCCAAAGCGCGCAGGGTGCGCCGTGGGGTGCGCGCACAGTTGTGAGCCGCCATAACCTTATATGTGACATGCAGTCTCTTCAGATCTTCTGCCCTTTGGTGGAACTGCCACTGTCCAGAGAGGTGACCTTCTTTACAGCCCTGAAGGCCAAACTACACAAAACACCTGAGAGGTGTCGAGTCACAGGTGTCCGAACTTTCAAAAAAATAAAAAAAAAAGCTCATTCACTTGGTGCTGTAAACCAGGAGGTGGAACTTCGGGTTTCTTGCCCACTCCATTTTTGCCAGCAAAAAGGATCGCAGGGGGACTTCTTGCCCCATTTCTTTGGCTCCAGCCCAATTTCATCAGATCTCAGAAGCTAGGCAGGGTCGGCCCTGGTTAGTATATGGATGGGGGAGAAATAAGGAAACCAGGGGTCACAGCCAAGAGGCAGGTAATCAGAAACCACCTCTGAATGTCTCTTGCCTTGAAAAACAAGATACAAATGTGTATTATCAAAAGCAAATACAAAACAGCTCTGTCAACATAAAATAGAAGAAGAAGAGTTTGGATTTATATCCCCCCCTTTCTCTCCTGCAGGAGACTCAAAGGGGCTTACAATCTCCTTGCCCTTCCCCCCTCACAACAAACACCCTGTGAGGTGGGTGGGGCTGAGAGAGCTCTGAGAAGCTGTGACTAGCCCAAGGTCATCCAGCTGGCGTGTGTGGGAGTGTACAGGCTAATCTGAATTCCCCAGATAAGCCTCCACAGCTCAGGCGGCAGAGCTGGGAATCAAACCCGGTTCCTCCAGATTAGATACATGAGCTCTTAACCTCCTATGCCACTGCTGCTCCCAATCTATTATACCCAAATACCAAGGCAAATCAGAAATGCATAACCAGCCAAATATCTCTGTATACATCAAACATCAAAACAAATTAGAAATGACCAGATGTATTCCCACCACCGTGTCTTCTTCAGTCATCATCAATTATAAACAGTAGGCCACAATATACCATATACTTCAATAAACCTATACAGCGATAACAGAGGGCTTTTCAGGGCCTGTGGGGTGTGGGGAGGCTGGTTTTTAAGGTAGAGGCAGAAAATTTGCCATATATCTGCTGGTGACTCCTCAGAAGAACCCCAAGTTTGGTAAAGGTCAGGTTTTATTGGGCCCCATTTTTTCTTGCCTCCCCAACCCAGTATTTACTAAACTTGGTGTTCTTGTAAGGAGAGTCACCAGCAGCTGTGTTGCAAAGTTGATGCCTCTACCTTACAAAAGAGGTCTACGCCTAGAGCCGTGGTGGCAAACCTTTGGCACTCCAGATGTTATGGACTACAGTTCCCATCAGCCCCTGCCAGCATGCTGGCAGGGGCTGGTGGGAATTGTAGTCCATAACATCTGGAGTGCCAAAGGTTCGCCACCACTGGCCTAGAGTATAATAAAGTCAAAAAATTTCAGATATCTGAAAAAGCCAGAAAACTACCCATACTTGAGAATTTGACTTTATTTGAGAAAAGCCAAAAAAAAATATTGAGTATGAGAATTTGACTTTATTTGAGAAATGCCAAAAAAAATATTGAGTCTAATATACCCAAACTTGAAAAATACCAATTGGGGGGGCGGGGGGGGCGGGGGGTCATACCTCTATTGCCCATAACTTCCTGACCTTCTCAACCAATCACTGGGTAGTATCCATGGAACTTTGGAACTTTCCGGAGGGAGATGAGTTCCCCCTCCCTTGTCAGCTTCACAATTGAACTGCGTGAGTTAATCCACAGACCTGAAAAGACAGCCTTGACCAGTAAACGCCAGTGTGTGTGTGTATTGGGGGGGGGGTGTCTAACACCTGCAAAGAACCAGAGAACAGTGAACCAGAGCTGGAACCAACTGGAAAATCCCTCCAAGATGGCTTCTCTCTTGATAGCCTTCCCTTCTGCACTTTCTGGTGGATTCCAATAGGGTAAGGTGACCAGATGGTCACCTTTGTAAACCGGGACGGACGGATGGACGGACGGGTGGGTGGGTAGGCGGGCGGCTGGGCGGCAGCAGGAGCGCATGGCCTTCTGGGGCGCTTCCATTTCCCGCTCTGTCACAGGGTGGGAAATGGGAGCGCCCCAGAAGGCCGTGCTCCTGCGGCCACGTGCGCATGCACGCGTGGCCGCAGGAGCGCGGGAGGCTGCCGCACTGCCTTGCGCTTCAGAAGGCAGTGCCAAAAATCGGGACACTTGAAAAAAATTTTTGACAAATTTTGACAAACTTTTTGACAAATTGTTTTAAGGCGGGACTGTCCCGCCAAAAGCGGGACGTCTGGTCAGCCTACAATAGGGTCACAACCAAGGAGGCCGGTTGGGGCTGCTCTTTGTTCTACGGCTCGGCTATAGATCCCAGGATGGGTTTTTGCACCAACGCAAGATTTCTGTTGTTCTTCTGCAAAACCCTCCACAAAGTTTGCACGTGGCAGCGTTCGGGGGGAAAAAAAACTTTGCCTCCCTTAATTCAGTGTTGACAAGCTTTTGCTCCAACGGTGTTCCCTCGAGGAGCGCTTTCTGCTCCGTATTTTTCCAAATGCCAATCAGCGTCAGATTCGCTATTCATGCGGGAAGTGGCAGCCGAGCCTCTTGACGAGAGTGTTGTGACTTTTCCTAGAAGCAATTTATCACCAGATCCGGCTGCGATCATTTGCTCGGGGAAGGGCTGCCAACCCCCTTCTGAGAAAAAATCTTATTTTAGTGCCTAGCAGGCCTCTTGGCGTTCTGCAGCATCTACTTAACAATCCTTTCGAGTGTTACGGAGAGAGGGGCTTTTTCCCCCCTTCCTGCTATGCAACTATTGAAAGTAGAATCCGAACTTGTAAAAAGCAGGGAAGAGAAGCTCTAGGTTTCCTGTGCCTTTGCAAATCCCCTCTAGCCGCTCTCCGATTATTCCCTTCTAGGACTTCCCTACCACCTTTGGGTTGGCTTCCAACTCAGAGAAAAGAAGGTGGCTTCAGCCGATGTCTTGCTCTCCATGCTCCTTATTTTATTTTTCTTATCTTCCTGGTTCCCCTTTCCCCCATCGATTCCACCCCATAATGCCCTTGTGAGGAAGAAGAGTTTGGATTTATATCCCCCCCCCTTTCTCTCCTGCAGGGGCTGACAATCTCCTTGCCCTTCCCCCCTCACAACAAACACCCTGTGAGGTGGGTGGGGCTGAGAGAGCTCCGAGAAGCTGTGACTAGCCCAAGGTCACCCAGCTGGCGTGTGTGGGAGTGCACAGGCGAATCTGAATTCCCCAGATAAGCCTCCACAGCTCAGGCAGCAGAGCTGGGAATCAAACCCGGTTCCTCCAGATTAGATACACAAGCTCTTAACCTCCTACGCCACTGCTGCTCCCTGGTTCCCCTTTCCTCCATCCATTCCACCCCATAATGCCCTTGTGAGGAAGGTAACGCTAAGAGATCGGAATGGTCTCAAGGTCACCTGGCAGGCTTACCAATTCATTTTATCGGGCTTGCTCTCTGCCCCATTCCCAGCCAAAGCCAGGTTCAGGGCGGCTAACGCACATAATCGCACGATCTACAAAAAATCAATATCAAACGAAACAAGCATAAATGCTAAAAACATTAAAGCGCTACAACATCAAATCATGAGTACCGGCATGTTGCAGTGGATTCTAATCTAGAGAACCAGGTTTGATCCCCCACTCCTTCACCTGAGTGGCAGAGGACTATCTGGTGAACCAGATGTGTTTCCGCACTCCTACATTCCTGCTGGGTGACTTTGGGCTAGTCACAGTTCTCTCCGAACTCTCTCAGCCCCACCTACCTCACAAGGTGTCTGTTGTGGGGAGAGGAAGGGAAGCCACCTCGAGTCTCTTTACAGGAGAGGAAGGTGGGGTATAAATCCAAACTACTACTACTACTACTACTGCTGCTGCTGCTGCTGCTAGTACTACTGTTCTAGGAAGATTTCTTGTCTTAGCATTGGCAGAGGGTCAGATTTTCTTACATCTTGACCCCCAAATGAGAAGAGGAAGAGGAAGAGGAAGAGTAGTAGTAGTAGTAGTAGCAGCAGCAGTAGTAGTAGTAGTAGTAGTTTGGATTTATACCCCCCCTTTCTCTCCTGCAGGAGACTCAAAGGGGCTGACAATCTCCTTGTCCTTCCCCCCTCACAACAAACACCCTGTGAGGTAGGTGGGGCTGTGAGAGCTCCGAGAAGCTGTGACTAGCCCAAGGTCACCCAGCTGGCGTGTGTGGGAGTGCACAGGCTAATCTGAATTCCCCAGATAAGCCTCCACAGCTCAGGCGGCAGAGCTGGGAATCAAACCCTGTTCCTCCAGATTAGATACACGAGCTCTTAACCTCCTACGCCACTGCTGCTCCTTTTCCCTTTGGACCCTGAGCTGCCTTTGGTTCGGTTCTGCTGCGCCTGATGTCGTCTCTTTCTCTGCATCCAACACAGGCGTTGGACTCTGCTTCCTTGGACCTTCTTCTCCTAGAACTAATAGGTATCATCCTCCCTGGAATGACCTCTACCATTACAGACCTACCTTTTCACCTCTGTCTAAATCCTAGGCTCTTTCAAACTCTGTGTGTTTTGCCAAACTGTGTGTGCACCTTTTATTATTTTTGTCCTTTAGTACAATTGTCAAACTTCCCTTAAATGTTGGCTTCCTGCAGATTTCTGGAAGGCAAAGCAGCTGTATAAACTGGTGGAGATCCCAAAGCTCAGTTCCTTGCATTGCTAGGTCTGTTCCTGCTGGTACTCTCCAGATGGTACTTTGTGGCAACTTTATGATTAATTTCTTAATGTGGTTTCATAGCTATGCATTTGTATCACACCAGGTGAACACAGGAGTTGAGTCCAAGCACATTTCTAACGGCTTCATCCTTTTTTCTTTTCTTTCCTTTTTCTTTTTGCAAATTGGCAATCTATTCAGAAGCTTAATAACTCAATAACTGTTTTGGACGGCTTCCTTGATATCACACCTGAGGATCAGTTCGCAGACTATCTCTTAGGTCCTTTCCCACATTTGTCTGAACGTCTTTATTATCTGCTTTCCTTACTTGGTGTGTCAGGCATCTGTTCCCTCTATGGATTTCTAAACTTCAGATTTCCGTCCCCATAGTAAGTGGTTATTTTTTCTCATCTTTCATTCCTGAAAGTTGCAAACCTCCCAAAATTACAACGGAGATCAATTCCCCCGGGGAAAATTACAGCTTCAGAGCATGGACTCTATGCCATCACAGCTCTGCTGAGTTCCCTCCTCTCCACAAATGCCCCCTTCCCACGTTCTGTTCGCAAATTTCCAGGAATCTCCCAAACTGGAGCTGGCAACCCCACCCCCACCCCCCCACCCCCCCACCCCCCGGTGAATCCCAAGTGTGGCATGGTGGGCAGGAAGTAAGCTTATCTATCAAATCACTTTAGCTCTTCTGAATAGCCAGCACACAGGAGACTACAATAGTTTCGAGGATGATTGAGGGACTGGAGCACCTTCCTTATGAGGAGAGGCTGCAGCGTTTGGGACTCTTTAGTTTGGAGAGGAGACGGCTGAGGGGGGATATGATTGAAGTCTATAAAATTATGCATGGGGTAGAAAATGTCGACAGAGAGAACTTTTTCTCTCTTTCTCACCATACTAGAACCAGGGGGCATCCATTGAAAATGCTGGGGGGAAGAATTAGGACTAATAAAAGGAAACACTTCTTCACGCAACATGTGATTGGTGTTAGGAATATGCTGCCACAGGAGGTGGTGATGGCCACTAACCTGGATAGCTTTAAAAGGGGCTTGGACAGATTTATGGAGGAGAAGTCAATTTATGGCTACAATCTTGATCCTCTTTGATCTGAGATTGCAAATGCCTTAACAGACCAGGTGATCGGGAGCAACAGCAGCAGCAGCAGAAGGCCATTGCTTTCACATCCTGCATGTGAGCTCCCAAAGGCACCTGGTGGGCCACTGCGAGTAGCAGAGAGATGGACTAGATGGACTCTGGTCTGATCCAGCTGGCTTTTTCTTCTGTTCTTATGTTCAATAAGAACTCTCTTTATTGCTTCCAACAGGGGCAGACTACGTACAGATGGAGGATACTAAAACATACACTGGAAGACTGTGATGAACACACAGGCAGAAAAAGACCTACGTGGTAGGGTTGCACCTAGACATCCCCCCCCCATTACAATTTATGTGCAGATGGCACATTCCATTCTATTCCACGGAGAAAATGGATGCTTTTGGAGGGTAGACTCTCTGGCATTACCCCTTGCTCAGGTCCTTACCCAAAGCTCACACTCCCCAGACTCTCCAGATATAATAGTACCTCTCTATCCTGAATTGGTTAGACCTCATCTGGAATACGGGGTCCAGTCCTGAGCACCACAATTCAGGAGGATATTGACAAGCTGGATTGAGTCCAGAGAGTGTGACCAAAATGGTGGAAGATCTGGGGTCCATGCAGTGGTGGGATCCAAAAATTTTAGTAACAGGTTCCCATGGTGGTGGGATTCAAACTGTGGCGTAGCGCCAATGGGGCGGGGCGGGGCACGACGGGGGTGGGGCATTCCTGGGCGGGGCTGTGGCAAGGACGCAGCCGCTGCGCCGGTCCTTGGGTGGATAACGAATGCACGCAGGCGCAGGCTGCCACGCACGCCGGTGCACCTCCTGCTAGACTGCTTCAAGTTCTGCACACTACTGCTGAGAGGAGGGGCGTAACTAAGGTGGCAAAATCACCCATTAGTAACCCCCTCTCGGCACACACAAATAATTAGTAACCTACACTTGGGAACCTGTGAGAACCTGCTGGATCCCACCTCTGGGTCCATGCCATATGAGGAGAAACTTTGGGAGCTGGGTTTGTTTAGTCTGGAGGAGAGAACGTTAAGGGGTGACATAATAGCCATGTTTAAATATTTGGAGGGATGTTATGTCGAAGAGGGAGCCAGCCTGTTCTCTGCTGTTCCAGAAACTGGGACAAGGAGTAATGGATTCAAATGACGGGAAAAGAGAATCCACCTAAATATTAGGAAGATCGTCCTGACTCTCAGGGCTGTTTGACAGTGGAGATGCTACCTCAGAGTGTGGTGGAGTCTCCTTCTCTGGAAGCTTTTAAACATATTATGTATAGCTGCAGGGCACAGGGTCTGACTTGATAGCCCTTCTGGCTTTTTCCAACTCTATGGTTCCAGTTCCCCATCAAGGTCGATTCCGCACTGGCAGGTTTGACCTGGGTTCAACCTAGGTTCAACTTAGGTATTCCCCACAGCCGCTGAGTTCGACATGTTTCTGTCCCAGCTTCACCCCCTCAAACTGTCAAATTCTGACTCCACCAGGAAGGTACAACTTTTTCAGTGAACCTAGGTCGAACTCAGGTCGAAGCCAGTAAAGTGGGGAATCATCGAGAAACTGTTCCCTCTGGTCAGCCAATCACATGTTTTGGGCATGCTCAGAACGAAAGACTCACAGCGTGGAAAAGCGCGCCTTTTTAAAAAAAAATCCTTCTTGTATGTGAAGCGATGACCATACATATAACAGCACACTTTTACACGCTGCTTTTAGCTACATAGAGCACTGATTTGTGGCTATGTTGCTGTTATGTTAAAAAAATGGACGCACGTACACGTTCCCATGGTAACACGACAGCCAATCGGGAACGAAGAGCAGAAGAGGCGCTGAGGTGATCCCGCCCTCTGAGCTCAGCTCTGGTGGGATGAACTCGGCTGCTGTGGGGAGTAACAATGGAGTCGACCTAGGTCAGTACTGGGTCGAACCTTATTTTACTTGTGTGCGGAATCGCCCCAAGAGGAGAAACAGGAGAAAAAAATGCCAGCTGAGCCAATGGCATGATGGCACTACTGGAAGAAAAACAGTACACCACTCTAGGAACTGACAGTACATCTCGCTGGGAACTCTCTAGTTTACCATAGAGTTCCCAGCAGTTCCTCAGGAGGTGTGAGATCACCCACTTGTCCCTGTCCCTCTGGTGGTTACCTCTCACAAGCCAAGCCTGGTCAGTGCTATTTCTTGACTAGCTCTTTATTGGAAGTAAAGGCACAGAAATAATTGGATGCCTTGAATTGCTGGAATGCTTTTTTCTAGTGTTTGATCAAATTAACTATTGCCTCATTTAATTCCACTGCATCTTCTTCCGTCCCTTCCGTCAACAACCTCAATAACTTTGCCACCGCTTAAAAGCTGCCCTGTAAACAATACAGCATGACCCAAATTGATATGACAGCAATTTATTCGTTTGGGGTTTATTCCTAATAGCACTAATGGTAACGTGCGTCACATTAGCCCAGCTGAGCACGGAAAAGCACGACAAATGGGAATGGTATGTATCGTGTGGAAAGAATTAATTAAGTTTAAAAGATGTCTGCTGCCATTGACGACAAAAGACAACCGAGGTATCCATGGCGACCCACGGACAACGTTTTAAAAAAGAGCAATAGTGTAATTTACTTTTAATAAGACCAGTCAAAATAAGGGTTTCTATCGTAACACTCCAGTTGAACCAGAAAAGATTCCAAAATTGGTTGAGTGGAGTGGAAGGGATCTTATCTGGGAACCAGCTATGTAGAGACGTGATAGCTTTCTTTATGCTATTGTGGCTGGAGACCTCTCGCTATTACCGTGTTTCCCCGAATATAAGACAGTGTCTTATATTAATTTGTGCTCCCAAAGATGCGCTATGTCTTATTTTCAGGGGATGTCTTATTTTTCTGTGTTCTGTTTGTCGGGCATGCTTCCAAACAAAAACTTTGCTATGTCTTACTTTCGGGGGATGCCTTATATTTCGCACTTCAGCAAAACCTCTACTATGTCTTATTTTTAGGGGATGTCTTATATTCAGGGAAACAGGGTACAACTGATCTCCAGGTAACAAAGATCAGTTCACCTGGAGAAAATGGCCGCTTTGGAAGGTGGACTGTATGGCATTGAAGCCCCATGGAAGGCCCTCCTCTCCCTAAACTCCACCTTCCTCAAGCTCCACCCCCAAAATATCCAGGTATTTCCCAACCTGGAGCAGAAAGCTCTACCACCTCAGTATATACCCAGTGGTGGGATCCAAAAATTTTAGTAACAGGTTCCCATGGTGGTGGGATTCAAACAGTGGCGTAGCGCCAATGAAGCTGGGCGGGGCACGACGGGGGCGTGGCCGGACATTCTGGGGGCGGGGCATTAATAATGTCTCTGTTACTGTAAAAAACTCTTACTGTAAAAAAAAAAGTTCCTAATTTCCAGCTGGTATCTTTCTGTCCATAATTTAAACTCATTCTAGCAAGGTCTATCGTCTACTGCCAGCAGAAACAACTACTTCTCCTCTAATTGACTGCCTGTCAAATACTTAATACTTTCAAATATTTAATTTTGTTTCTAGAAATCAAAAGAAGGATACTTTCCTTAAACAAGGAACTTTACCATATTACTGAAACAAGTTTTTAAAACAGCCCAACAACAGGGAGAATGATCCCGTTTTCTACCTTCGCTAACCAGCCACATAGGAAACAACAGGACTTTATGATTTTTGGACCTAATGGAATTTCCAAAGGAAAAGCAGACCCAATTAGTAACCCCCTCTCGGCACACACAAATAATTAGTAACCCACTCTTGGGAACTGGTGAGAACCTGCTGGATCCCACCTCTGTATATACCCCTCATCGGTTGCATTCAAAAGAGCACTGCGATCTAACTTTATTTCTGTTAAAGCCATTATTTCCCCAGCTTTCAATCACAGGGGATTGGAACCTTTGCAGTGAATTTAGTAAGCATCTCCTTAGCGGCTGGACCGTGATAGAAACTGTTTGTTTTGGTTTTGTGTAAATCCATTATTTTTAATTAATTTCCCTACGGCGAGAGAATGCAGTGCCTGATCAGTAATAATGCGCCAACCACAGAGACCCATGCATCATCCTGAATGTCCACATTCTGCAATGTCAGCCACAGTGACCATTGCTCTACAAAATTATTTTTAAATCAAGCGACCCAGGAATGGCCTTTTACATGTTCCTTTCCTGGAGTGAACGTTATGTTCTGAATGGGACGTGGAAGGAGCTTGGCAGGATGGCTTCAAGGAGTGATTTCTGTTCTGCATTCTTAGACATCCTGAAGGGAACTTGGGAGCCTCCCATTTCACTAGGGATCCTAGAAAGAATATTGGAATGTTTTGATCTGATATTAGCAAATTTAGGGCAGCAGAGCAGTTGATGTGCCAATGTTTCAATTTGTTGTTCACCACAAGAGCATACCCTTTCGCTCATTTCCAAGTTGTTAAATCTACCACGCAATAAAGCGGAGGGGAAAACATTGAAGTGAGCAAGTGTGAGGGCTCTTCTCTGCATAGGATTAGTCAAAAATATAAATAGGGAGCCATCCTGTTTTGATATATGGGGTATTGAAAGATGTAAGGGTGAACAAGTTTTCATAGCAGCCCTAATTAAATTAATCCATTCGCTTTCCAACAATTTTTGTTTGAACAAGTTGTAGGATTCTGAACTAGATAGCGGGACAACTGTTATTTATTTACTTGCTTTACTCCACCTTGAGGCTACAATAAGGTGGGGGGAAGAATTAGGACTAATAAAAAAAGGAAACACTTCTTCACGCAACGTGTGATTGGTGTTTGGAATATGCTGCCACAGGAGGTGGTGATGGCCACTAACCTGGATAGCTTTAAAAAGGGCTTGGACAGATTTATGGAGGAGAAGTCGATTTATGGCTACCAATCTTGATCCTCCTTGATCTGAGATTGCAAATGCCTTAGCAGACCAGGTGCTCAGGAGCAGCAGCAGCAGATGGCCATTGCTTTCACATCCTGCACGTGAGCTCCCAAAGGCACCTGGTGGGCCACTGCGAGTAGCAGAGAGCTGGACTAGATGGACTCTGGTCTGATCCAGCAGGCTTGTTCTTATGTTCTTAAGGTGCTCGTATCATCTTCCTCTTCTCCATTTTATCCTCACACAGCAAATCTGTGAGATGGGTTAGCTGTGGGAGTCAGTGTAGTAATTAAGAGCCGTGGGCTCTCATCTGGAGAACCAGGTTCAATGCCCCACTCCTTCACACGAGCAGCGGACTCCCTGTCCTCCACGTGACCTTGGGCCAGCCACAGTTCTCTCAGAACTCTCTCAGCCCCGCCTACCTCACAAGGCGCCTGTGGCGAGGAGAGGAAGGGGAGGAGTTTGCGACCCATTTGGAGACTCCTTACCGGAGAGAAAGACAGGGCATAAATCCAAAAACAACTTCTTCTTATAGTCCCCTTCCGCCCATGCAGAAGAATGCACTTTCAACCCATTTTCAATGCACTTTGAAGGTGGATTTTACTGTGTGGAATCGCAAAGTCCACTTGCAAACAAATGTGGAAGTGGATTCAAAGTAGATTATTCTGCATGTGCGGAAGGGTCCGCAGATAGTATATAACTGGCTCAAGGTCAGCTAGTGATCTTCCATGACAGAAATAGGGATTCGAACCCCTGACATCCTGGCTGTCAGATCTCCAAGGTACAAAAATAGTCCCCTTGGAGAAAATGGCTGCTTTATTAATTAATTAATTAATTAATTAATTAATTAATTAATTATTGCATTTTTATACCGCCCTCCCCCGGAGGGCTCAGGGCGGTGTCCAACATTAACAACAAACAGTAAAACAAGATAAAAATAATTAAGACTTAAAATGCAGCATTCAATATTAAACCTTATTTAAGTTTTAAAATAGATGGCATCCAACTATTAAAACCTCCTCTTAAGAGAGGGACAGTGGGTCTAGAGTGTTTCTCAGCATGTTTGTTTCGGGCACCCGCATCAGCGGCTGGTCTCCCCAAAGGCCCGGTGGAAAAGCTCAGTCTTACAGGCCCTGCGGAACTCATTGAGGTCCCGCAGGCCCGGACAGCTGGGGGAAGAGCATTCCACCAGGCAGGGGCCAGGGCCGTGAATGCCCTGGCCCTGGTGGAGGCCAGCCGCATCATAGAGGGGGTGGGGATCACCAGCAGATTGGCCTCCGCAGAACGCAGAGACCGGCGTGGGACATATGGGGCCAGACGATCTCGTAGGTACGAGGGTCCCAGGCCGCGCAAGGCCTTAAAGGTTAAAACCAATACCTTGGAGACGATCCGGAATTCAACTGGGAGCCAGTGCAGGCGACGCAACACAGGCATGATGTGATCTCTAAAGGCACCGCCCGTGAGCAGACGTGCCGCCGCATGCTGGACCAGTTTCAATTTCCGAATCAGATGCAAGGGAAGGCCCGTGTAGAGCGAGCTGCAATAGTCTAATCTGGAGGTGACCGTTGCATGGATCACAGTGGCCAGGTCCACTTGGAAGAGGAAGGGGGCCAGTCGCCGGGGCTGACGAAGATGAAAAAACGCAACCTGGGTTACGTGGGCCACCTGGGTCTCCATTGAAAGAGACAAATCCAGGTGGACCCCCAGGCTGCGAACTGAGGGGGTCGGTGCCAATGAGACCCCCTCCCACACCGGCGGCTGAAAGTCCCCTGCCCCCCCCTCGGCCTAGCCAAAGGATCTCCGTCTTTGTTGGATTCAGCTTTAGCCTGCTCTGCTTCAACCAACCAGCAACCGCCTCCAAACAGTGCTGCAGAGCTGCAGGGGCGGTGACGGCTCCCCCTTCCATCGACAGAATGAGCTGGGTGTCATCAGCATACTGGTGACAGACCAGCCCAAAGCTCCGTACCAGCTGAGCAAGGGGTCGTATATAGATGTTGAATAACAGCGGGGACAGCAGCGCTCCCTGAGGTACACCGCAATAAAGCGGGCACCCTCGGGAGGCCTTGTCCCCGCACCACACTTGCTGACTCCGGTCCCAGAGAAACGAGGCAATCCATTGAAGGACAGTGCCCCGCACCCCGGAAGCGGCCAGGCGGTGGGTCAAAAGATTGTGATCGACCACATCAAACGCTGCGGTAAGATCCAATAGTACCAGCAGCGCCTATCCGCCTCGGTCAAGCTGCATACGGAGCGTGTCTGTGACGGCAACGAGAACAGTCTCCGTCCCATGCCCAGCACGGAAGCCGGACTGGAAGGGATCGAAGGCCGATGTGTCCTCCAGAAAACCTTGAAGCTGCTCCAACACCACTCTCTCAATTACCTTCCCCAGAAACGAAAGATTCGAAACTGGGCGGTAATTGGCCGGATCACTAGGATCTAATGACGGTCTTTTTAAGAGTGGGCGGACCACTGCCTCCTTCAACCCACCAGGAAAGACTCCTTGCTCAAGAGAGCTATTGATAATATTCAACAGGTGGGGTCGTAACTCCTCTCAGCACGTTTTAATAAGCCAAGAGGGGCACGGATCCAGAGGACAGGTAGTTGGTCTAACAGCAGCCAAGGCTCTGTCAACAGCGGCTTCCGAGAGCAGGGAAAACTGGGCCAAGCAAGGGCCAGAAGACGGCAAGGGAGCCTCCAGTTCACAAATTGTCTCCAAAGTGGCAGGAAGGTCCTGGCGGAGCAACGCGTCTTTATCTGCGAAATAGCTCATAAATGCCTCACAGCCAATAGCCAATTGATCATTTTTTGAACCCTCTGATAATGAGGTAAGCGACCATAGTTCGAAACAATTGTGCTGGGCGGGAGCTAGCAGATGCGAGAGAGGAGGAGAAGAATACTCTCTTCGCCTCCTTCATCGCCATCTCATAGGCCTTCATAAACGTCCTATAAGATGTTCGCGCAGCCTCGTCACGAGACTTCCTCCACACTCGCTCTAGCCGTCTAAGCTCCCGTTTCAGACAGCGTAGCTCCTCGGTATACCAAGGAGCCAGCCGAGACCGGGGTCTTAGAGGGCGCCGGGGAGCAACAACCTCGATGGCATTAAAGAGGCGGGTATTCCAATCCGCCACTAGTCCATCGAGGGTGCTGGTGGGTTCAGGATCCCGTAGAGCATTCAGGAATCCAACAGGATCCATAAGTCTCCGCGGGCGAGCAAAAATCCGCTCGTCGCCTAGACGGGGGTGTTGTGGCATGTTCAACCGAACCTTCAGGGCATAGTGATCAGACCATGGCACTCTATCGCAAGAGGATATGACCACATTTACACCCGACCCAAAGATCAAATCCAGAGTGTGACCGGCCTCATGAGTGGGGCCAGAATTTACCAAGGAGAGACCCAGCGTCGCCATGGATGACACCAGGTCCGCGGCTACCGCACATGAGGCGGTGTCGACATGGACGTTGAAGTCCCCCAAGACAATAAGTCTGGGGAACCGCAGCGCCCAGTCCGCCACCACCTCCAGCAGCCGCGGCAGGCCGTCCCCTGGGGAGCTAGGCGACCGGTACACCAGAAGGACAGCCAACCTCTCCGATGCCAACCACTCCAGGCCGACACACTCCATACCAGTGATCTCCGGGACCGGGATGGCCCTAAAAGGGATGGAATCACGGATGAGTATCGCTACGCCACCGCCCCCGGCCCTGTGTTCGCGATCGGTGGAGGCACGCGAAACCCGGGTGGCGCAACCTCGCCCAAGGCAACGGTCTCGCCTTCTCGCACCCAGGTTTCGGTGACACATGCCAGGTCCATCTGCTGAACTCCGAGAAAATCTCGGAGGACTGCGGTCTTATTATTTATGGACCTGGCATTTATCAACACCAAGGACGAAGCAGAGTGTCTCTGAACCCAACCACCATCGTCCCTCGGGATAGGACGGAGGTCAGAAGGTGAACGAGCATAGCCGTATCTCACCCACCTTCTCTCATATGGCCGCTGCCTACCGTCATACATGCCCCGTCCCATCAGTACTGGTATCCCCAGCCCCAAAGGGGGTGCCCCCATGTCCCACTGTCCCCTCTAACTCAACCCCGGCAAAACTCTCCACTTTAGGTGGACTCGGCTTGCCACTAAACTGCCCTAACTATACTTAACCAACTAACACTAAACAATAGGCAAGCTACTACACAGTAAATTCACGGACCACCCACTAATTAATCTAAACTATCCCTACTACTAAATACCCCACTATTACATTCAATTATGGTCTAATTAATTCAATTAATTACAGTGCAATCAATTACAATTAAATTAATTGCCACTAATCCAGTTAACCACGAATCGATCAATTACAAATAAATTAATTACAGTTATAATTGCCAATCATTCAATCAATTCATTCAAATAATCAATTAATCAATTAGTTAAAACAGAGGGGGGGAAAAGGAGCAGGCTCCACAGTGGGATACAGCACAGCTTCCCTGCATATGCAACAGATCTTCCAAAATATGCAGGTCCCCCAAGGTATTATTAGGAGGCTGAATTCCTGTAAGAGGTGAAGATATTCCTGTTTAGAGGGTGGACTATTCAGCTCTTTGCCCCGCTGAATTCCTGTTTAGAGGGTGGACTGAATTCCTGTTTAGAGGGTGGACTATTCAGCTCTTTGCCCCGCTGAGGTCCCTTCTCTCCCCAAAGTCAGAGTTGGCAACCCTTCTGCATTTCCTCTTTAATGCACAGATGCAGGGAACAAATGCCCCCAAGGAATTGTCACCTTTAAAAATGAACCGCACTGCATCTCAGGGGTCCCTGGCAGGCGAATAGGACTTCTTTGACTGCCCAGTCATCGCAGAAGTCATTCTCCAGAGGTGGGAAGTTTTGCAAACTGCGGCTTTAGAATCATAGAGTAGAATCATAGAGCTGGAAGAGACCCCTGAGGGCCATCAAGTCCACCCCCTGCCATGCAGGACCCACAATCAAAGCACTCCTGACAGATGGCCACCCAGCCTCTCTTTAGAAACCTCCAAAGAAGGAGGCTCCACCACACTCCGAGGTAGTGCATTCCACTGTCAAACAGCCCTGACTGTCAGGAGGTTTTTCCTGATGTTTAGGTGGAATCTCTTTTCCTGCACCTTGAACCCATTACTCCTGGTACTTGAGTCTCTGGAGCAGCAGAAAACAAGCTTGCTCCCTCTATCATGTCACCTCTTAACCTTCTCTTCACCTAACGAAATATCCCCAGCTCCCTAAGTCTCTCCTCATAGAACATGGGCTCATTCCGCACATGCAGAATTATGCAGATTCAAACTGCTTTTGTAACCCCCATGCTCAGAATGGGTTGACCCAGAAAGGGGTGGAGACTCAAAGCAGCAAGAGGCTGCAGAGCTCATGTAGTTTGGAGGAGACAAGGCTACCAGACTCAGACCTTGATTTGTATAAGCCCTTAACACCATGTTAAGGTAACTGCAATGTTGTTGGGAACTACAGGGAAGGTAGTTGTTTATTTATTTTTTGCTATATTGTAAATGTTAGAATTTATTGTTTCAGGGTTTTTGTGTATGTAAATGGTGAGAGTTTTCTGGGAACCTTCATCATCTTGAATCCCGTTCACCAAGCCTCTGAAGTCTTCAAAAGTCAACCGCCAGCAAAGAAGAATTGGACTTAGCAATATCAGCAGACTGTAAATATAAGGACTTGAAAATGCAAACTTAACAGGACTGTAAAGTGTAAATGTTAAATGTTTGAAAAGTGTTATTTGTTAAGAGAAGTAAACTGTTTTGTTTATATTTAGTTCTTTGCAACTCCTTCCAAGTACTGCCCCACAGAACCCACAGAAAGAGGTTACACTTTCAGTGCTCTTTGAAGCTGTGCGGAATGGCAAAATCCACTTGCAGATAGTTGTGAAAGTGGTTTGAAAACGCGTTGTTTTGCGTGTGCGGAAGGGGCCATAGACTCCAGATCTTTTAGCATTTTGGTTGCCCTCTTCTGGACTCGTTTCAGCTGTCAATATCCTTCTCGAATTGCGGTGCCCAGAACTGACTTCTTCCATACACACCTGTGCCAATTACAAAACTGTGAATTACTTTTTAAAATTTTTTGCTTACTTGCTACCTGTGCGCTTTATATCCTTGCTGGCTCACCTACAGATCAGTGGGCCTTTCCCCACTTACCTTAAGCCCTGCGCTACTCTCCTCAAGTAGCACGGGGTACTGGGGCACTCCCCACGACAGGGGCAGCGAAAGCGCAGCCACCCCGAAGCTGCCGCTGTCGCGCCCCCTCAGTGCGCGGCATCCCTGGTGCTGGAAAAAACGGCGCCTTTTGATGACCCCGCGCAGAGTGCAGAACGCGGGGTCATGGGGACGCCCAGGGGCGCGCTGAGAGCAGCGCGCGGCATAGGGGGGATCAGGGTGAGTGGGGAAACGCCCAGTGTGTACAACTGGAAGGCTTGAACTTTCATCTCAGATACACTACGAGCAACAATAAACCTCTGCAGCTCGATTCCCCCCAGCTGTTCTCCCCCTACACTCTTAAAAATAGTTCAAAAATTTATTTCGTGACTAGGGAAGTTCATCCACTGACACATCTGATTTATTTTTAAGGGATTTAAGTGCCGCTGCAGAAGAACAATAAAATTTAATCTCTGGAGGAGATTTCGAGTGCTGCATTCTTATTTATTTATTTTTTTGGAAGAGCTTGTTATAAATGGAGCTGAACATTAAAACTTAATGCTTTGGGCCCTAAGCAGGGGATTGGGAAAGGTGATTATCACAACCAGCTGCTTAATATCCATCTCTCGGGAGGCCTGTCAGAGATTCTGTATTCCAGCAGGGTGCTATAAAGATTTTTCCCTGCCATGTCGACCTTAGTGAAAATGTCCATTCCCCAAGGAGCTGGTTCTTGTTATCTCTTGACCAATTTTATATATGCAGTTTGGGAATAATTTTAACAACCAAGTCGTGTAGATTTTGGAAGCATTGGTAGATGCAGGAAATTGTATTTGGGTACACAATGAAATCCTCTCTCTTAATGACTTGGGTCGAATCCCCACTACCGTCTTAGCCAGGTTTCAGAACTAGCCAGGTTTGAGGGATGACCTCCCCGTTGCTTGCAAGGCAGATTCCATTTCTGGTGCTCATTCTCCCCGTTAATCTGCGTTCCGACAGGACCTGGTTGCAAGTGGCGTAGACCCCATTAACACGGTTCAGAGCTGATCCGAGGGGAGGGATGAGGGTTGAAACCCTGACTCGTTTCCCGCCCTGGAGTGTGACGTGGAATTCGGGCAACCAATCAGCGCTGTGATGCATGCGCAGCCTTTCCTTGGTTTCGTTTCCGCTTTTGCGATCAGCCAGCAGAAGGGGATGCAAACATTAAACAGTCAAACGCGTAACTTTGAATCGTTCATGGTTTACACAGGTAACGATTAACTGTTTGCACAGTTGAAACAGTTAAATGTTAAACTTTTACACGCTGATTTTTTTGATCACACCCCTACAATGTACGTTTCTGCAGTGGGAAAAGGTCCCGCTCCATCAAGGCACGCCAGCCAATCAGGGGAGACTGGCGAAGCGAGCTCGCCTGGTAGTGGGGATTGCTAAGAGTCCTGCAACCGGGTGTGTCTGCTGTGTGCTCGCTGTGGTGGGGAGGGAGAAACTCCGATGAAGAGGACACGGTCTCACAACGAACAGGTTTGGATCTGCGTGCAAATTTCAAGTGGGGATTCAACCTTGGGTGTTGATTGTCAATCCTGTAACTTCCCTCCTGTAGAAACTTGAGATACCAAAAAAACCCCTGTTGAAATAAAAGGGGTCTGTCTACCCCCTATCCCTCACCCGTACCCCATTGATTGGCCCTTCACAAAACATTTGGATGGAAGCATCAAGTCACAGTGTTGGTGGCAGAGGGCAAATGTTTGCCACATGCCTGTTGAGTGGGGGAAATCTCTTGCCTCCAGCGGGCCTTGCCCACTAGTACGCCAGCCAGAAAGGTTTTTTTAAATTGCTGTTGGCGATGGTGTGATGTCACTTCCAGGAAAACCCAGAAATGATGTCATGCCTCTTTAGCAATTCCAACAAAGAGTGGTGCCACTTCCAGGGGAAATCCAGTCCAGTCTTCTCTAGGAACCAGATCCTCTCTAGTTACACCAGAAACTATGGTTTTACTATATATGTTCTATCGATTCCTAGAGAGGAATGACATCACTTCCAGGTTTCTCCATTAGGGACTATAGCGCATGTCCAACTTTCCCAGTTTCAGTCTGTATCTCACCCTCATTTATATCTTCATATGCTTATTTAGGCATCTATATAGATGTTTTAGCCCAGATTTTAATAGCCCAGCTTGATAGCCAGATTGAAGCCCTGTTTAGTATTTGGATGGGAGCAGAGGTGGGATCCAGCAGGTTCTCACAGGTTCCCGAGAGTAGGTGACTAATTATGTGTGTGTGCCGAGAGGGGGTTACTAATTGGTGATTTTGCCATGTGATTTTTGCCTTAGTTACGCCCCTCCTCTCAGCAGTAGGGCACAGAACTTGAAGCAGTCTAGCAGGAGGTGCACCGGCGTGCGTGGCAGCCTGCGCCTGCGTGCGTTCGTTTCCCGCCCAAGGACCGGCGCAGCGGCTGCGTCCTTGCCACAGCCCCGCCCAGGAATGCCCCGCCCCCGGAATGCCCGGCCATGCCCCCGTTGTGCCCCGCCCAGCCCCATTGGCGCTACACCACAGTTTGAATCCCACCCCCATGGGAACCTGTTACGAAAATTTTTGGATCCCACCACTGGATGGGAGACTCCCAAGGAAGACCAGAGGCAGGCAATGGCAAACCATCTGTTAATATCTCTTGCCTTGCGAACCCTAAGCATTTGCTGTAAGTCAGCAGTTACTTGATGACAATTTTTTAAAAACAAAAAAAAGTGTTTTAAAAACTCCTGTGTGTGTACTGAAACCAGGGGTCCCAACCACACTGTAAAATCTCTCTTTGACCAAAGAACATGCCGTTCCAATCTCAGTTGTCCATGTTTTAGAAGTAAATTTGGATTTTCTTGTGGTGCATTTCCTGTTAGTGTGCCCTGGATTTCTGTTGGGGAGTGTTGGAAAGGTAGCGATGGAAATTACAGTCAAGTTGCAAACAACTTTTGGTGACCCCGAAGGGTTTTTAAGGCAAGAGGTGGAGATGATTTGTTATTGCCCGCCTCTGTGTTGGTACCTTGGACTTGCAAGGAGGTCTCCCATCTAAAATACTAACCAGGACCGACCCTACTTAGCTTCCAAAATCTGCTGAGTTTGGGCTAGCTTGGGGTTCCCCCATATTGGGCTAACTTGCGCCAGGGCAAAGTACACACTGGATATGAATGTGTATAGCTTTCATGAAGGAAATATGGTGGGACTATGAATGGCTTATGTATAGGTTTTAAACGCCTACCAAAGTGTCCATTGTGGCTACAGAATATAGCGCATCGTGCCGCAAAACCGTGGAATGAACACCCAAGTGAGCAAGTGTAACCCCCATGCTGAGAATGGGTTGACCCAGAAAGGGGTGGAGACTCAAAGCAGCAGGAGGCTGCAGAGCTCGTGTAGTTTGGAGGAGACAAGGCTACCAGACTCGGACCTTGATTTGTATAAGCCCTGAACACCTTGTTAAGGTAACTGCAATGTTGTTGGGAACTACTGGGAAGGTAGTTGTTTATTTTTGCTATGTTGTAAATGTTGGAGTTTATTGTTTCAGGGTTTTTATGTTTGTAATGGGTGAGAATACTCCTGGAAACCTTCATCATGTTGAATCCTGTTCATCAAGCCCTTGGAGTCTTCAGGAGCCAACCCACTTGCAAAGAAGAATTGGACTGGGCAGTATCAGTAGACTGTAAATATAAGGACTTGAAAATGCAACCTGAACAGGACCTTGAAGTGTGATGTTAAACGTTGATGTTATATGTTAAGAAAGTAAACCATTTTGTTTTTTCAAATTTGTTGTTGCAAACTCATTCCAAGTTCTGCCTCACAGAACCCACAGATAGAGGTTACACAAGCAACATTCGTCCTCACGGTGGAGCCGAAAACAGTGCGATCTTCGAGCTCCTAATAAAAGAAGCTGCTACAATAAAGTCTCAGCAATTTTATCTGCTTAGCAGCTCATTTTCTGCAGAACCAGCTCTTTGCCGCTTGGCTCCCATATGGAATAATCCATCTGCACAAAGAACTATTCTTTATTTAAGGGGACTTTTACAGCGGGGGGAAAAATATGCTTTCTGCCCCGAGATGATTCCGGATGCACGCAGAGGGAAGGAAAAGAGAAAAGAGAGAAATGAAAGAATTCAGAAATGGCTGCGAGTGCTTAGCTGGCTTGTCCATTCATTAGCCCCGGTCTCAAGGGTTTCGTTATGAGGAAGGGGCATGGGCAAATGGTTGTGCAAATGCAGAAGGTTCCAAGTTCAACCCCTGGCATCTCCAGTTAAAACAGAGGTGGGATCCAGCAGGTTCTCACAGGTTCCCGAGAGTAGGTGACTAATTATTTGTGTGTGCCGAGAGGGGGTTGCTAATGGGTGATTTTGCCACGTGATTTTGGCCTTAGTTACGCCCCTCCTCTCAGCAGTAGCGCGCAGAACTGGAAGCAGTCTAGCAGGAGGTGAACCGATGTGCGTGACAGCCTGCGCCTGCGTGCATTCGTTTCCCGCCCAAGGACTGGCACAGCGGCTGTGTCCTTGCCACAGCCCCGCCCAGGAATGCCCCACCCCGGAATGCCCGGCCACGCCCCCGTCATGCCCCGCCCAGCCCCATTGGCGCTACGCCACAGTTTGAATCCCACCACCATGGGAACCTGTTACTAAAATTTTTGGATCCCATAAAGGATCAGGCAGAAGGTGACAAACAAGACTGTCTGGGACCCTGGAGAACTGCTGCCAATCTGGCAGGCAACACCGAATTGGGGGACCTCGTTCTGTAGGAAGCAGCTTCCTGTGTCCATCCCTGTATACATGACGCCGTCTTCTTCTGAGCCGGGCCTGTTGAAGTCAGCCTGGACTCCTGACTGGCAGTGGCTTTCGGGTGTTTAGGGGCATTCACGTCACTTAGCACCTGATCCAGAGCGTAGAATCATCGGATCACAGCATTGGAGGAGTCTCTCACACACACACAAAGCCTTCATTGGCATCATACAGTAAAACATTTTGTAACCAGAAACATTTTACAACCAGAATAACAGAGTTACAGCTCAAATAACCCTCATTTAATATAAAAAATCTCCCTTAGCAGATGTACCAATTATATCCAACAGAAACTTGGCAACTAATTCAGAAAAATCCTGATTTGATCCATCCAGGAAATACTTTATCCTTTGATCATCTGTCATATCTACATTAAAAGATGTAAACAATAAGGTAAGAACGTACGAACATAAGAAGAACATAAGAACCAGCCAGCTGGATCAGACCAGAGTCCATCTAGTCCAGCTCTCTGCTACTCGCAGTGGCCCACCAGGTGCCTTTGGGAGCTCACAGGCAGGAGGTGAAAGCTTATACCTTAAGTATTCCCTATTTGGGCAGAGTTGGAGGAGTCCACAGGAGCCATCCAGTCCAACCCCCTGCCATGCAGGAACACACAATTAAAGCACTCTTGAGCAGAAGCGTACTGCCCAGGGGGACACACGGGGTCAAATGTCCCTGGGCTGTGGCCATTTAGTCACGTGGGGGGAAGAAAATCACGCCTGCGTCCCTCCTCCTTCCCTTCAGGTCCATACACTGACTTCAAGACCTGGTGCAAAAAAATGTTGTCTGGTTGTGATGGGGGAGGGGGGCTGCCCATATGGGGAGGGGGACTTAGATTTTACCCTGGGCTACATTTTCCCTAGATACACCTCTGCTCCTGACAGCCTCCGTTTAAAAACCTCCAAAGGAGACTCCACCACACTCCGAGGCAGTGAATTCCACTATCGAACAGCCCTGACCGTCAGGAAGTTCTTCCTAATGTTTAGGTAGAATCTTTTTTTCCTGCACCTTGAACCCACGACTCCTGGTCCTAGTCTCTGGAGCTGCAGAAAACCAGCTTGCTGCCTCTTCACTCCACCTTTTCTTTTCCAGACTAAACATCCCCAGCTCCCTAAGTCTGAGTTATGTATTTTAACTATTTATCATTTATTTATTGTGCACATTGTTTAAGTTGTGGTTTTGCTATACACTGCCCAGAGCCCTTCGGGGGTGGGCGGTTAATCAAATTAAATAAAAAAAAATAAAAATAAAATAAAACTAAAACTAAAACTAATAATAATAATAATAATAATAATAATAATAATAATAATAATAATAATAATAATAATAATAATAATAATAATAATAATAATAATAATGAGGAGAAGGAGGAGGAGGAGGAGGAGGAGGAGGAGGAGGAGGAGGAGGAGGAGGAGGAGGAGGAGGAGGAGGAGGAGGAGGAGGAGGAGGAGGAGGAGAAGAAGAAGAAGAAGAAGAAGAAGAAGAAGAAGAAGAAGAAGAAGAAGAAGAAGAAGAAGAAGAAGAAGAAGAAGAAGAAGAAGAAGAAGAAGAAGAAGAAGAAGTAGTCTCCTCGTAGTGGGCATGGATGGGTTAGTGCGACATAAATGAAAACAGAGAAAGTGCACAGAACACAGGTAATAGCTGTGTAAGTTAGGAATATTTACAAGGTGAAAAACCTTCAAAAAGTATTAAGAGCAAGACCCAACAATTCTTTGGTGTCATATAATCTATTTACAAACGTATGTACAAATGCTCCAAAGCACACCCACAGTGCCGCACGATAATCGTGCTCTTTCAAGCAAGGAGTTCAAGGAACTCAGTACACTGAAGAACTCTAAGAACACATCAATGGAAATTTCTCTTTCAAGACTGTTTTCTCCTTGCAGATAAGAGCACCCACTAAACATAGCCTGAGTCCGGATATGATCCGAACATGATTTCAAGGGCAAGTGGTATGTCTTGTTCTGTCAGTTCTAGTAAGTGAGTTGTTCCGCAAATGAGACAAACGCACCCCAAATAGCTGTGCTGGTATGAGCCATCTGTCAGAGAAACTCACAATGTCATGAGGAGAGGAAGAAGAAGAGTTTGGATTTATATCCCCCCTTTCTCTCCTGCAGGAGACTCAAAGGGGCTTACAATCTCCTTGCCCTTCCCCCCTCACAACAAACACCCTGTGAGGTAGGTGGGACTGAGAGAGCTCCGAGAAGCTGTGACTAGCCCAAGGTCACCCAGCTGGTGTGTGTGGGAGTGTACAGGCTAATCTGAATTCCCCAGAGAAGCCTCCACAGCTCAGGTGGCAGAGCTGGGAATCAAACCCGGTTCCTCCAGATTAGATACATGAGCTCTTAACCTCCTACGCCACTGCTGCTCCAGAAGAAAAGAAGAGGAGGAGTTTGGATTTATATCCCACCTTTCTCTCCTGTAAGGAGCCTCAAAGCGGCTTACAAACTCCTTCCTTTCCTCTCCCCACAACAGACACCTTGTGAGGTAGGTGGGGCTGAGGGAGTTCTGAGAGAACTACGACTAGCCCAAGTTTCACCCATCAGGCTTCATGTGGAGGAGCAAGGAAAACAAACCCAGTTAACCAGGTAAGAGTCCACCATTCATGTAAAGGAGAGAAGAATCAAACCCATTCTCCAGATTAGTGCCTGCTTCTCTTAACCACTACACAACGCTGGCTCTCTTAGGTTTAGTAGAAGAAGAAGAAGAAGAAGAGTTTGGATTTATACCCCCCCCCCCCTTTCTCTCCTGCAGGAGACTCAAAGGGGCTGACAATCTCCTTGTCCTTCCCCCCTCACAACAAACACCCTGTGAGGTAGGTGGGGCTGTGAGAGCTCCGAGAAGCTGTGACTAGCCCAAGGTCACCCAGCTGGCGTGTGTGGGAGTGTACAGGCTAATCTGAATTCCCCAGATAAGCCTCCACAGCTCAAGTGGCAGAGCTGGGAATCAAACCCGGTTCCTCCAGATTAGATATACACGCTCTTAACCTCCTATGCCACTGCTGCTCCTAGTACTTGGTTCAAACTCCCTTACTGGCATGAAGGTTTAGAGGTGAGCATTAACTAGGGATCCCACCCTCCAGGTGGGACCTGGGGAACCCCAGAATTGCAAGACATGTCCAGGTTCCATCCCCAAAATCTCCAGGAGTTCCCCAGCCTGTATCGGGCAACCCTAAACCCCTTGCTCTTCATCAGTGCGCCACGATGCCTCTTTTGATCAATGGCAACTGTCAACATGGTTCTGCATGAGCCACGTAGTGATTACCACCAAACTAAATGACCTTTGGGTGCTGTGTGGTTTCCGGGCTGTATGGCCGTGTTCTAGCAGCATTCTCTCCTGACGTTTCGCCTGCATCTGTGGCTGGCATCTTCAGAGGATCTGTTGGGTTTTCCAGGCTGTGTGGCCGTGGTCTGGCGGATCTTGTTCCTGACATTTCGCCTGCATCTGTGGCTGGCATCTTCAGAGGTGTATCACAGAGAGAAGTCTGTTACACACTGTGTCCAGTGACACACTTCCCTCTGTGATACACCTCTGAAGATGCCAGCCACAGGTCCAGGCGAAACGTCAGGAACAAGATCCACCAGACCACGGCCACACAGCCTGGAAAACCCACCAGAACCAGTTTGCCACCATTGTTGCATATTTCTACCCACTGCGAAATTTAACTTTCCTCGACTCAGGCTTGGCACATAACGATTCCTGGTGCCGAGGATCTGGATTTAGCTCAGAAACTGTCTGACTGTTTTTCATTTAACAAAAAGCTTGTGTGCAAACTGCCGTTGACTGATGCACTTTTATAGCACACCAAAAAATTGCTACAGAGGGGTGATAACACCACTAATGTTAAATGGGCCAAGCATGACAGTTATTATAGCAGTTTTGACGGTGGCGGCAAGCTGCTAATGTCACCCCTTTCAATGACAATTACCGATGAAGTCGTGTTCTCGTCGCTCGCGCACAGGTAGAGCCGAATCCCGATTGCTCTTACACAGCAGAAAGACACGGCACGCTTCTCTGGGCATGAATACAGATCACACATTTCAAACCTTGCTTTCACATTCATCTGCCATCTACGAGCTCCCGGCTCCCTCAAGAGGTTGAGCGTTTCAAAGCTGTTTTTTAAATAGAGTCAATTTCTTTGAGGGAAAGAGAAGAGGGGTAGAGCGGTTCAGAAGACGATCCAACAGTGTCAGTGGTGGGAGGGGAGAATCACTTCCCTCAAAGCAACGGCATTCCCTTTTATTAGTAGGGAAGGATAATCAGGTACAGCGTCACACCATTAAACTGGTTTGGCAACAGAACAGACACGAACTGAACAGGAGCCAGCAATGTGATGAGGCAGCCAAGAAAGCCAATGCAGTTCTGGGCTGCATCAAAAGGAGTATAGTGTCTAGATCAGTGATTCCCAAAGTGGGAGCCACCGCCCCCTGGTGGGTGCTGCAACGATCCAGGGGGGCGGTGATGGCCACAGGTGCATTGGGGGGGGCGATGAATAACTGTAAGGGGGCAGTAAAAACATAAAAGAAAGAAGAGAAGATTTAGAAAAATTGATTTAGGTACTCTGCTCATAACGCTTAATTTTTCTTTGAACAACGTAGTTCATAAATAGTTCATAAATAGTTTCATAATTTCAAAGTTCAATGTTTCTAATTTACACCTTTCTTTACTATATTTTACGAAAAAGGTAGAAACATTAATACATATATCTTTCTGTTTAATTGCTATTAAAATTAAAAAAAATAATTTTCAGGGGGCGGTAAGTAATATTTTTTCTGGAAAGGGGGCTGTAGGCCAAATAGGTTTGGGAACCACTGGTCTAGATCAAGGGACATAATAGTACCTCTCTATTCTGAAGTGGTCGGATCTCACCTGGAATACTGGGTCCAGTTCTAGACACCACAATTCAAGAAGGATATTGACAAGCTGGAACGGGTGCAGAGGAGGGCGGCCAAAATGGTAAAAGGTCTGGAATCCATGCCAGACATTCAAGGACAGACCCCTCGTGGAGAAATAATCCTGCATTATTAATGATAATAAAATATTAAATTTAATCACAAATAATAATAAACCAAGATGATACAGAAACAATCTCTTTTTTGGTTCGTTGGTAGGAAGGAACATCGAAGGATCCTTCTTCCAAACCTTCTTCCATCCAATTTGGATGGGATTCCGTGAACCTTTTTAATAATGAGAGACATTCCCTAATTGACGGTAGGCTTCCAGACAATCGTCTCCATCTAGATTTGAGTCCGTTTGCACCCTTTGGAGGGATGAGTTTTTTGAGAGTCAAAGTTTAGATTAGCTTTGTTTTATTCAATTTATACCCTGCTCTCCCTGAAAGTGGGCTCAGAGCCGCTGTGGGTTTGCTTTTATGTCTGCACGATTTTCTCTTTTTTGATCTATAACTTCGTTTTCACCTCAACCAGGTCTCTGAAGAGGTGACATGAATGGAAGGAAGGAAGGAAGGAAGGAAGGAAGGAAGGAAGGAAGGAAGGAAGGAAGGAAGGAAGGAAGGAAGGAAGGAAGGAAGGAAGGAAGGAAGGAAGGAAGGAAGGAAGGAAGGAAGGAAGGAAGGAAGGAAGGAAGGAAGGAAGGAAGGAGTTCTGGGACTTCTAAAAGCTCATACTCCCAAACCTTATTGGTTTATAAGTTGCTACTGGATTCAAATCTAGCTGTTTACTAAGGTGACCAGATGGTCACCTTTGGTCACCTTTGTGAACTGGGACGGGGGTAGGCGGCCGCGCGCGCGCATTCGCACGCAGCCGCAGGAGCGCACTGCCTTCTGGGGCTTGCCATTTCCCGTGCTACTGCAGAAGACCGTGCTCCTGTGGCCGCACGCACGGGAGGCTGCCGCACTGCCTTGCGCCCCAGAAGGCAGTGCGGCAGCCTCCCAAAAATCGGGACAATTGAAATAACCCGCGGGATGCGGGACAAATTGTTTGAAGGCGGGACTGTCCCGCCAAAAGCAGGACGTCTGGTCAGCCTGTGTTTTACTGAAAACCAGCATGGTTACCCACTGAAGCTGGGTAGGAGGAAACCTTCAAACTTGGTTAAGTGCAGTGTTTGGACGCCAGCCAGCGTCTCTACTTCCATAGCGAAGCAAAACAAAGAAAACCACAAGCCTCCCCATTCTATAATTACGGAGTCAATCAAGAAGTGGATTAGCATATTCTGCTCATTCATTCCCTTCCTCTCCTGATTTAGGGAGTTAAGTTGTTTTCTGTGCTTGAGCAGCAAATTGAATTATGCTGCACCTTTACATCCGAGGTCTACCTGAAGACAAACAAGCTAAAAATGGAAGCTGGCTTTGTTTTTCTTCAGTCAAGGACTTAGTGGCTTAGAAAACCAGGGACAAACGCAGCGAGCACAGCTGGTTTGAACCGAGCAGGGTATTTATAGTATAGAGTGTCATTACGAGCCGCAAATGCTGAGAGCCAGCCTGGCGTAGTGGTTAAGAGCAGCAGACTCTAATCTGGACAACCGGTTTCGATTTCCCACTCCTCTACATGAACAGCAGACTCTAATCTGGCGGAGCGGGTTTGCTTCCCCCCTCCTCCACCTGCAGCCTGCTGGGTGACCTTGGGCCAGTCACAGTTCTCTCAGGACTCTCTCAGCCCCACCTGCCTCACAAGGGGTCTGTTGTGGGGAGGGGAAGGGAAGGCAATTGTAAGCTGCTTTGAGACTCCTTAAAGGCAAAGAAAAACTGGGTATAAAAACCAACTGGGTCGAATCCCCACTTGAAATTTGCATGCAGATCCAAACCTGTTCGTTGTGAAACCGTGTCCTCTTCATTGGAGTTTCTCCTTCCCCACCGCAGCGAGCACACAGCAGACACTCCCGGTTGCAGAACTCTTAGCAATCCCCACTCCCAGGCGAGCTCTCTTCGCTGGTCTCCCCTGATTGGCTGGCGTGCCTTGATGGGACGGGACCTTTTCCCACTGCGGAAATGTACATTGTAAGGGTGTGATAAAAAAAAACCAGCGTGTAAAAGTTTAACGTTTAACTGTTTAACTGTGCAAATAGTTAGTCGTTACCTGTGTAAACCATGAACGCACTTCAAAAGGATTACAGCGTTTGACTGTTTTAATGCTCTTGCATCCCCCTTCTGCTGTGCCGATCGCAAAAAGCGGAAACGAGAGAACCAAGGAAAGGCTGCTTGGCGGTGCATTGCAGTGCTGACTGGTTGCTGCCGAATTCCGCGTCACACTCCAGGGCGGGAAACGAGTCAGGGTTGCAACCCTCATCCCTCCCCTCGGATCAGCTCTGAACGTTGTTAATGGGGTCTATGCCACTTGCAACCAGGTCCTGCCGGAACGCAGATTAACGGGGAGAGCGAGCGCCAGAAACGGAATCTGCCACGCAAGCAGTGGGGAGGTCGTCCCTCAAACCTGGCTAGTTCTGAAACCTGGCTAAGACAGTAGTGGGGATTCGACCCTGGAGGAGTGGGGCATCAAACCTGGTTCTCCAGATCAGACTCCATCTGGCCTAAACCACTGTACTACACTGGCTCTCTTTTCTACAGTCACTATTACCAGAGCAACGTCCACTCTCCACCAGTTGCCGATTTTCTGAGCTTTCTTGGAAAGACCTGATTTTTAGCAAGGAGGTGCTAAGAGAAAAGGCAACGACAGGACTCAGCTCTCACAATTGGACCATTTGTGGTTTTCTTTCCAGAGAGCTCATATTTTCCGCCTCCAAGGCTCTGGGTCACCGAACCTTAAAATCCAATAAAGCACCTGATTGTTAAAGCATCAGTAAATTTTTAAAAAGAGTGGGTTTATTGTGAGCAGGAGGAAAATGAGAAAGAGATTAGCACAGAGAGGGGAACCAAATACTTGCCTTTTGCATCTCTCTCTCTCTCTCTCTCTCTCTCTGCTGGTCTCTTTTGCACATCGGAAAAGGAAAATCAGACCTGCTAAGCAAGCAGCCGCAGAGGATGACTCTTTGAGTTAATACCACTTTTGCCAGCTAAGTCTGGCAGTGTCGAGCTGGGGTGGAGGCCAAGGTCTTGTTTCAGATGAATTAATTTTGTCCGTGAAAGAGACTGGTTCACACATGCACCGGTATCACTTGATATCCCTTCAGAAGGGGCCACTCAATAATGGGCAGGTGGCTGGGCCAGTAGACTCCATGGGACAGTCTTTCCTTTGAGACGATATCAGGTGTGTAGCACTTCGCACATATATTGCCAAACACTCTAACGTTTTCTTTGTGGGCGTCGTTCTCCAGGGAAGATGGCGTGTGAACCACCACACTGTGGAGGAAAGCCTGAAGGATTTCTCCGGTTTAAGGAGCATTCCTGCAACTTCAATGACTCTTCCTCGGGAGAAGCAACCATTCAGCGGAGGAAGGCTGTTTGTCATGACACAATCATATTATCGTATCGTAATATGATTGTGGTAGGTTACGCGCTGATGTTTGCTTTTCGATGGCGAGGCTCGCCCATTCTGGGTCCCGGCAGCCATCTTGTCGGCCATCTTGGATTGGCCTAGGACTGGGAAGCAGAGGGCGCTGCATCAACATGTTTCTCTTGCCGCCCCCCCCCCCCCCCCAACTAGGCCATTCCTTGAACAGTTTTAACAGGTACGCCATTCTCTGCTCCGCTTCCCAAGTCATCCAATCCTTTTAAGCTCCTGCCATTTCCCAAGCAGCTTGGCCCATGTCATCAGAAGGAAAATGGCGTTATTCCCTCTCTCACGCGCTTGCTGTATGACAGTGATGCCGAACCTTTTCGAGAGCGAGTGCCCAAACTGCAACCCCAAACCCACTTATTTATCACAAAGTGCCAACATGGCAATTTAACCTGAATACTGAGGTTTTAGTTTAGAAAAAATGGTTGTCTCCGAGGCATGTGTTACTCAGGAGTAAGCTTGGTGGTAGTCGGTGGCTTTGCTTTGAAGCAACTGTGCAACTCTTCCAACAGGTGAATCACAACCCTAGGAGGGTTTACACAGAACAAGCCGCATTGCCAGCAACCAAGCTTACTCCCAGGTAAAGGATCGTGCTTTAGTTCTTCGCATGAAAATCAGTGGGGTTTAACAGCACTTAACAGGGTTACCTACACGGCTTCCCCAAAACAAGGTCTTACGTTTAATGCTAATAATTGAGCCCAACAGCCCAGACCAGCCTAGATGTGTGGGGGGTGGGGGTGGGGCGACTCTGCTTGCGCGTGCCCACAGAGAGGGTTCTGAGTGCCACCTCTGGAACCCGTGCCATAGGTTCGATACCACTGCTGTATGATGAGTTGCACTTCTGGCCCTGGCTAACCTCTTCTTGGCTGCCGCCAGAGGCTATTTGGCAGTGGTCGGCTCTGCCAGTGGGCTGTTACCCACCCTCCCCAGATCTACCCTCCTCTGTGGCTCTCTAGATGGGGCAGTAGTCACACCAGCTACTGCAGACTGGGCTGTGTCTGAAGCCCCACCAGTGGGTCAGGGACTTTCTGAGAGCCAGCATGGTAGTGGTTAAGAGCAGGTGGATTCTAATCTGGAGAAACGGGTTTGATTCCCCACTCCTCCACCTGAGTGGCAGAGGCTTATCTGGTGAAACAGGTGTGTTTCCGCACTCCTACATTCCTGCTGGGTGACCTTGGGCTAGTCCAAGTTCTCTCAGAACTTTTTTAGCTCCATCTACTTCACAATGTGTCTGATGTGGGGAGAGAAGGGAAAGGAGCTCGTAAGCCACCTTGAGACTCCTTACAGGAGGGAAGGATGGGGTATAATCTTACTGTTATATATATTATACTGATGCTGCTTGTTTTATGGATTCTGTAAATTGTTTTAACCTGTTTTAATTTATTTATTCTGTGTACTGTTTTTGGCCAATCGTATGTAATATTGTGTCTGGCCTAGTGTACACCGCCCAGAGCCCTTCGGGGATGGGCAGTTTATAAATGTGATAAACAAACAAACAAACAAACAAATAAATAAATAAATAAATATAAATCAAAACTCCTCCTCCTCTATTTATGAGACTTTGTGACATGAAAGACAAGGGGTATAGGAATCTTTAATTATGGCAACCTACATCTGAGATATAGTAGTTACAGAGTTAGCTTAGGTATTGCTGAAGCCTTTCACGGCTGTGTGGCCATGGTCTGGTAATTTTTGTTCCCAGAATTTTGTCAGCATAAATGGCCGGCATCTTCAGAGTCTACAAAGCCAACCCCACACCCCTTCTTCCTTCCTTTCTTCCCCACCAATTTGTCCCTTGATAGCTGTTCTCTCTGTCCTCTTTTGGAGGCAGACACGCCGTTCCTTCGGCTTCCTCCGTGTTCCTAACAGATGCTTCCGTGTGATCCGAAGGCTTCTCGGCAGCCCTTCTCTCGGATTCTCCGTTCTGCGGTGTCTCTGGAGATAGTTGAGTGACTGCGCCAGAAACTCGGTTCCATTTTAATTAAGGAGAAAAGTAATTCTTGATCCAGGGTAGCGCTTTTTTTCCCCTAGGAAAACAATCCCCCACTGTCTTACAGCCTGATGAAAACCGACAAGATAAAATATTTATTAAAACAGTACAGAGCGAAAGGAAAAATTACTTTGTTTGTGCTACAGCCCTGGCTTACATCACACTTTTACCAGTGGTGGGATCCAAAAAATTTAGTAACAGGTTCCCATGGTGGTGGGATTTAAACTGTGGTGTAGCGCCAATGGGGCTGGGCGGGGCACGATGGGGGCGTAGCCGGGCATTCCGGGGGCGGGGCATTCCTGGGCAGGGCTGTGGCAAGGACGCAGCTGCTGCGCCAGTCCTTGGGCGGGAAATGAATGCACGCAGGTGTAACCTCTAACTGTGGGTTCTGTGGGGCAGAACTTGGAATGAGTTTGCAACAACAAATTTGAAAAAACAAAATGGTTTATTTTCTTAACATATAACATCAAACATCAACATTTAACATCACACTTCAAGGTCCTGTTCAGGTTGCATTTCCAAGTCCTTATATTTACAGTCTACTGATACTGCCCAGTCCAATTCTTCTTTGCAAGTGGGTTGGCTCCTGAAGACTCCACAGGCTTGATGAACAGGATTGAACATGATGAAGGTTTCCAGGAGAACTCTCACCCATTACAACCACAAAAAGAAACCCTTAACAAGGTATTAAGGGCTTATACCAATCAAGGTCCGAGTCTGGTAGCCTTGTCTCCACCAAACTACATGAGGTCTGCAGCCTCTTGCTGCTTTGAGTCTCCACCCCTTACTGGGTCAACCCATTCTGAGCATGGGGGTTACACAGGCGCAGGCTGCCACGCATGCCAGTGCACCTCCTGCTAGACTGCTTCAAGTTTTGCGCGCTACTGCTGAGAGGAGGGGCGTAACTAGGGCCAAAATGACGTGGCAAAATCACCCATTAGTAACCCCCTCTCGGCACACACAAATACTTAGTAACCTACTCTCGGGAACCTGTGAGAACCTGTTGGATCCCACCTCTGACTTTCACCCGGGGCCAGGTCTAGGGGGCGAGGGAGGGGCAGGTGTCCCTGGGGGCAGAGAGAGAGAGAGAGAGAGAGAGAGAGAGAGAGAGAGGCAGCAGGAGGTGCAGGAGGTTCAATTGCTTAGCAGAGATGGTTCTTTTCTGCAGCCATCATGTCTACCTCCTTCCCCAGTTAGCCTGTTGCTAGGAAGTGCAGGGATGGCTCCATTTCATGGAAGAGATGGCTCGTTCTGCAACATGCTTCCCTTTCTCCCCCAGTTTGGCTGCTGCTAGGAGGTGGGAGAGACTCAACTGCATGGAAAAGATGGCTCGTTCAGCAGCAAGGATACCCCCTTCCTTGATTCAGCTGCTGCTAGGAGGTGGGGGAAGCTCAAATTCACAGATGGCTTGTTCTGAAGCATGAGGACACCCTTCTCCCAATTAAATTGCTGCTAGGAGATTGGGGAAGCTCAGTTGTATAGAAGAGATGGCTCCTTCTACTGCCTAACGCTATGACTCTTGGCAGGTATAATAACACCCCATATGAGAACAGGTTATGTCACTGTAATATGGCCGTTGCTGAGACTGTTCAACATGCACTCTTGGAATGTCCAATGTGCGAGTCGTTACGCTCGATCTGTCCATTGATAGAGAGCTCAAACGATGTCAGGGTCCAACTGTCATGAATTTTCTACTCAACGGTTCCTGTGATCTCGTATGTGAGAACGTTGCAAGTTTTTTTGAGGAACTATGTGGTCAGGCGCAATCATTGCCTACATAGTAGTAACGGCTACATTATTTTATGTGTGCGTGAATGTTGAGAATGTTCAACGTTGTTTTAATGTATTTTAATGTTTTGATGTCTCGGTTAGTAGATAAATGCCCCTTTTTACTAACTCTGTAATTTATAATGCCAAGAAAGGCTTTGGAATTGGAAATTCACAGAGGAGATGGCTTGTTCTGCAACACGAGGACACCCTTCTCCCAAGTAAATTGCTGCTAGGAGGTGGGGGAAGCTCAGGTGTATAGAAGAGATGGCTCCTTCTACTGCAGGGACACCTCCTTCCCCTGATTAAGTGGCTGCTAGGAGGTAGGGGAGGCTCAGTCAATGACCCCCCAACACTTTTTCTCATGAATGGCCTTGCTCAGTGTTGAGATAAGTGCTCATGGTAGATGGAGATTATCCCTATTCGTAGTTAGCAGAGCGGCACGTGTGGCTAGAACACAGCAGAAGCCTTACCTCGTGTGCGTGTGTGCGTGTGATGGATCCCAATGTGCGGCAAGCTTACACAAAAGAAATTCGGAGTCAGTTGTAGTTTCTAATCGAATAAAAAGAGTATTTATTAGTGAACTCCATTCTGGATAGAAAGGTAGGTAGATAGAGTCACTATGCTATCCTAATCTAGCTGGATGGAGATGGATGCTCCTCTCTCTAGGCATGGTAGGAAGAAGAATGGAGAGGGGGTCGAGGAAGAAGCCGGAAGGAAGGAAGTCACTGAGAGTATCAGTCTAACATCAAAGGGATAGAACCAGCATGATAGAGTAAAGGTGTCAAATCCCGAGGTCCCTGGTGTCAAATCCCAAGGTCCCTATCTAGCCACTAGCTCTCTAGTAAAAACCCCTCTGTAGGATGAGGCAGGAAACAGCGTAACAGTGTAAAGTCCTTCACTTCCAACACTCAGGTCATGCAAATTGAACCCTGTAGCGTCTTTTACTGAGTCATTCCATCTCATGGTGGCTCATCCCCCTTTCCTACTGTCTGCAATGTTTCCTGGCATCTTTATCTTTTCCAAGGAATCTTTTCCAGTGTCTAAAGTACAACAGCTTCGGTTTAGTCATTTTAGCTTCTGGCAACATTATTACCAGATATAGCTTTTCTCGGGCTGTCCTTGTCAGACTGCAAAGGGGCGTGAGGTGTGTTTGGCGCTTCCCATGTCAAAATTATGTCTGATGCATTTTTATGATATCCAGGAAAAGGTTAAGCCGGGAAACTTTCTCCTCTGGTTGGGTTTTTATGTGTGCAGTGGGAATATTCAAACATGATAGGTAGGAAAAAAATGTTAAAGTGACATTGTTACCCCCAGGAAAATGGCCAGAATATTTTCCTGAGTTAGTTTGCCTGACTACACTGGCTCCATGCCCGAACGCGAAGACTTGTGTAGTTCAGAAGCCTCCATAAGGCTCACAATGAACGCTTATGTATGCTTGTGCCAATGATATATGGTTTCCCTTTTGTTTATGCCATTCTAGGATGTAATAAAAGCCCCCTTTTAGAGTTGGATTTATGATTTTCTTACTGTCTAGAATTTTAATCTGACTAGGCTCCTCAGTTAGTTTAAGGTCATGTTATTGTTAGGTTTAGGAAAGTCTTGCCTATAAGTGTATGTATTCATCCCTAAGGTTTCCCTAACGTTTAAGTTTAGAAATGTTATTTTTGAAATTTGTGTCTGATAGTAAAAGCAATAGCCTGTAAAATTAAGGGACAAGAAAGTTGGCTCTGGAATGCCGCTTAGACCAACGCCCAGCTGACTCTTTGACGAGGACAAAGACCCTCTTTGGACTTGCAAGTCGAATCTGTTGCCAGCACCCAAAGGTCCCCAGCCATTGGAAGACGTGCAGGGACATTCATTGGACAGTTTGAACTTTTCTTTGTTGCAGCAACGCGAGGCGGGAGCCTCAGGGCATTGCTAAAGGAAGTACCCATCTGATAACAGGATTAGATGGGGTGCGGTAGCAAGCCCACCTGGATTTTGTGAATGGACTGTTATCTGCTCTCCTTCAGCACCATTGCGAGATCTCGCGGGAAGACGGCTGACAGCGGGATTTCGGGATCGGATTCAAATGCTGTAATTGTATCTTGTTTGGGTGATTTGTTTTCCTATTGGTGTTTTGGTGAGGGACTTGCCCCCTCACCTCCCCTTCCCTGCCCCTTTACCCCCTTTTGAAGTTTGGGAATAAAAGTTCTTGCACGGGGTTGCAAGAGCGCGATTCTCCTGCCCGAGCTGTGACCATCACCTGCAAATAAAATCCTTTGCCTGAAGAACATCGGCTTCCTGCGCCTCATTAAGTTGCTGAGCTGAAATCACTTATTGTTACCCGAGCAGCAGCGATAACAACATTGTCCTTTAATAGTTCATAGAGGTCTTCTCCTGGCTAAATGCCCTCACAGGGTTTGTTTTTCAGATCCCTGACTACTTTAACTGCCTTCCTCTTCATTTATCCCAATTTGTGAGTGTTCTTCATAAAGTGGGGTGAAATTTGCAAAGATATTTGTCGGCAGGCGGCCATATTTGGTTGGCTTTTTGACACCTTCACTGTCAGTTGTGGAAAAGACTCTTGCCGTGACAGAAAGTAACGGGCTCACAACTGCCTCGGCCCTTGAAGCATTTCTTGATTGAGTAGCTGTCGGGGAAGTCCCACAGGACAGAAGACGGCTCTCCCAGCATCCTCGCTTCACGAAAATACCTAAATAAATAATACAAATGTGTTCCCCTGTGCCAGCCGCTTTGCTTCAGCTCCTTGAAATGCCGTCACTTAAAAACAAACCCTTCAAAACTATCAAACGCGGCATCCGTCCCCAAGGGCCAGGTGGCACGTTGGAACCTCTGCGGATGCGCCGCTAGCTCTTCCTTTCACGGCTGTTATGTATGAGCCTCGTCGGCAAAAAAGCTTGGTGCTACTTGGTCTTGATGGGAGGGAGACAGTTGTTAATTTTAGCTTCCCTAAACGATAGCTGCTTCGTGTTCCTCTCAGCCGCCTGAAGAAAGTCCAGGGGGGGATTATGAGCAACCGAATGGATTCTCTAATTACGACTCTGGTCAAGGCAGTTCAGTTCTCGGAGGATTTCAGACTCCTGCTACTCTAATCTGCAAGATGGTTTTGAACGGTTGAATAACAGCTCCCCTCCCTCCCCATCCTTCTGCTGGAAGCCTTGAGTTTAAATGGGAAGGAACTGAGATCTGTATCTTAAACATGCTTACCTCGTTGTTGTCTTTTAGTTTGTATTCCCTTAAAGCTCCAGTAGGCCCCGAAGGAGACTTCTTTCATTTAACACAAAACCAGAAACGTATACGCACTTCAATTGTGAATAATGAAAAGACTAAGAAAAAATTATTTTTAAAAGTTAGAACCAAGAACCCCCTGCATATTATATTATCCTCATTGGAAAAGACAATAATGCTAGGAAAAGTTGAAGGTAGCAGGGAAAGAAGACCCAGCATAAGAGGGTTTGATTTAATTGAGGAAATGTGCAAGACCTGAAGTTTGATTGATGTGAGCAAAACTGTCAGTGATAGGACATTTTGGAGGTCATTGATTCATAGGGTCACAGTAAGTTGGAAGAGACTTGATTGCATCCCTGAAAGTTGTCAAGGAAGAAGAGGAGTTTGGATTTATACCCCACCTTTCTCTCCCACACATGCCAGCTGGGTGACCTTGGGCTAGTCACAGCTTCTCGGAGCTCTCTCAGCCCCACCTACCTCACAGGGTGTTTGTTGTGAGATTGTCAGCCCCTTTGAGTCTCCTGCAGGAGAGAAAGGGGGGATATAAATCCAAACTCCTCCTCTTCTTCTTCTTCTTCCTGTAAGGAGTCTCAAGGTGGCTTACAAACTCCTTTTCCCTTCCTCTCTCCACACGCAGGCACCTTGTGAGCTAGGTGGGGCTGAGAGAGTTCTGAGAGAACTGTGGCTGGCCCAAGGTCACCCAGCAGACTTCATGTGGAGGAGGGGGCATCTGGCTCACCAAATAAGAGTTTGTCACTCATGTGGAGGAGTGGGGAATCAAGCCCAGTTCTCCAGATTGGAGTCCACTGCTCTTAACCATTATACCACACTGGCCATCTGTTCTATGCTGAGGTCTTCTGCCCTGAATGAGATAACTAGTCAGTCAGCTGACAGGGTATGTATGTGTGTAAAAGGCCATTAAGTCCTGGCGGACACCATAGGGGCAAAAAATCCAAACTTCACATACACGCTACAGGGGTCAATGCTATTGTAAACCCCATGCTCAGAATGGGTTGACCCAGAAAGGGGTGGAGACTCAAAGCTGCAGAGTTCATGTAGTTTGGAGGAGACAAGGCTACCAGACTCGGACCTTGGTTTGGATAAGCCCTTAACACCTTGTTAAGGTAACTGCAATGTTGTTGGGAACTAGTGGGAAGGCAGTTGTTTGTTTTTGCTATGTTGTAAACGTTGGAGTTTATTGTTTCAGGGTTTTTTGTGGTTGTACTGGGTGAGAGTTCTCCTGGAAACCTTCATCATGTTGAATCCTGTTCATCAAGCTCTTGGAGTCTTCAGGAGCCAACCCCCTTGCAAAGAAGAATTGGACTTGGCAGTATCAGTAGACTGTAAATATAAGGACTTGAAAATGCAACCTGAACAGGACCTAGAAGTGTGATGTTAAATGTTGATGTTTGATGTTATATGTTAAGAAAGTAAACCATTTTGTGTTTTAAATTTAGTTCTTTGCAACTCCTTCCAAGTTCTGCCCCACAGAACCCACAGATAGAGGTTACACTATCAGTCACAGACCAGGAAAGGGATTTGGGCATCTTAGTTGATAGTTCCATGGGAATGTCAACTCAATGAATGGCAGCTGTGAAAAAGGCAAACTCTATGCTGGGGATAATTAGGAAAGGAATTGAGAATAAAACTGCAATGCCCTTATATAAAACTGTCATGCCCTTATATAAAGCCGTGGTGCGACCGCACTTGGAGTACTGTGTTCAGTTCTGGTCACCCCATCTCAAAAAGGATATTGAAGAGATAGAAAAAGTGCAGAGAAGGGCAACGAGGATGATTGAAGGATTGGAGCACCTTCCTTATGAGGAGAGGCTGCAGCGTTTGGGACTCTTTAGTTTGGAGAGGACACGTCTGAGAAGGGATATGATTGAAGTCTATAAAATTATGCATGGGGTAGAAAATGTTGACAGAGAGAAATTGTTCTCTCTTTCTCACAATACTAGAACCAGGGGGCATTCATTGAAAATGCTGGGGGGAAGAATTAGGACTAATAAAAGGAAACACTTCTTCACGCAACGTGTGATTGGTGTTTGGAATATGCTGCCACAGGAGGTGGTGATGGCCACTAACCTGGATAGCTTTAAAAGGGGCTTGGACAGATTTATGGAGGAGAAGTCAATCTATGGCTACCAATCTTGATCCTCCTTGATCTGATATTGCAAATGCCTTAGCAGACCAGGTGCTCAGGAGCAGCAGCAGCAGCAGAAGGCCCTTGCTTTCACATCCTGCATGTGAGCTCCCAAAGGCACCACTGTGAGTAGCAGAGTGCTGGGCTAGATGGACTCTGGTCTGATCCAGCAGGCTAGTTCTTATGTTCTTATGTTCTTACCATCTGGTGTTTCAGGCAAGAGATAGAGGTGGCTAGCCATTGCCTGCCTCTTAACACCCCTGGACATCCTTGGTGGAATGCCATCCAAGTGCTAACCAGGGCCAATCCTGCTTAGCTTCCAAGATCTGGTATAATTGGGGCTAGTCTGGGCCATCTAGGTCAATGCAAGAGGTGGTTTGCCTGCCTCTACATAACAGCCCAAGACTTCCTTAGTGGTCTCCCACACAACCACTAACCAGGGCTGACCCTGCTAATCTTCCAAGATCTGATAAGATCAGGACTAGCCTGGGCCATCCAGGTCAAGGCAAGAGACAAACAGAGGTGGTTTGCCATTGCCTGTTTCTGCAAACCAACCAGAGGCAGGTTCTCACCAGTTCCCGAGAGTGGGTTACTAATTATCTGTGTGTGCCGAGAGGGGATTACTCATTGGGTCTGCTTTTTCGTTAGAAATTCCATTAGGTCCAAAAATCATAAAGTCCTGTTGTTTCCTATGTGGCTGGTTAGCGAAGGTAGAAAACGGGATCATTCTCCCTGTTGGGCTGTTTTAAAAACACGTTTTAGAAATATGGTGAAGTTCCTTGTTTAAGGAAAGTATCCTTCTTTTGATTTCTAGAAACACAATTAAGTATTTGAAAGTATTAAGTATTTGACAGGCAGTCAATTAGAGGAGAAGTAGTTGTTTCTGTTGGCAGTAGACGATAGGACTTGCTACGATGAGTTTAAATTATGGACAGAAAGATACCAGCTGGAAATTAGGAACTTTTTTTTTACAGTAAGAGTTTTTTACAGTAACAGAGAAATTATTAATGCCCTGCCCCTGGAATGCCCGGCCACGCCCCCGTTGTGCCCCGCCCAGCCCCATTGGCGCTACGCCATTGTTTGAATCCCACCACCATGGGAACCTGTTACTAAAATTTTTGGATCCCACCACTGGAACCAACCCTGGACTTGCTTGATGGTCCCCTATCCAAGTGCTGGTCAGGGCCAACCCTGCTTAGCTTCTGACCAAATCGGGGCCTGGGTCATCCAATTTGGGGCCAGCTAGTAGAGACCACCCTGAAATTTTCAGTTCTTTTCTGCACCTTTCGATTTGATCCCCAAGACTCCAAAGACGAGCAGATCCCAGGATACATATTGGTGGAGACAAGAGCACCACATTGGTATTTGCTATGCTGCTGTAAACATAAACCTCCTAGATAAGGCAGATCTAAAAAGATCCATTATTCAGAAAGAATACGCCCTTGCGCTACAGGAGACGTTGAGACTTCGGGTCGTGTTTTCTTCCACTGTCCCTTTTTATAAGGCGCTACTGGTGAAGAATGTTCTTCCGCTCCTGGACAAATTTCCAGCTTGCTCAGACAAGATTTGTTTAGAAAAACTGTGAGCCGATGAAAATCCAAATATGTTGAGACAGGTGGCAAATTTCTGCGCTGATGTACTTCAAGCTCATGGGTAGCTTGGTCATATTGCATTTTCAAACTAAAGATTGTTACCGTTTAAGAAATGCTTTTGGATTAAGTTTTACCTTTGAATGTTATTGATTAATATATGAAAGGAAAATATCATTAATTGATATATCAATGTCAACTACATATACATATTGCTAACATTTATTGATTTAATGGTTTCCCTTGAGTGCCTTCCGTTTTATTTTTCTGGAACTTGGGTTTTTTTATTCAATGCTTATTGTTCGGCTACGACTTCAAATCAGTCAACCAACCCAAACTAGATTATTTTCCAACCTGCTAGATTATTTTCCAACATGAAAATCTAGGAACTAAATGAGTAGAAGAAGAAGAAGAAGAAGAAGAAGAAGAAGACGAAGACGAAGACGAAGACGAAGACGAAGACGAAGACGAAGACGAAGAAGAAGAGGAGGAGGAGGAGGAGGAGGAGGAGGAGTTTGGATGTATACCCCACCTTTCTCTCCTGTAAGGAGACTCAAGGTGGCTTACAAGCTCCTTTCCCTTCCTCCCCCCACAACAGACACCTTGTGAGGTCAGGTCAATGGGGCTGAGAGAGTTCAGAGAGAACTGTGACTGGCCCAAGGTCATCCAGCAGGAATGTAGGAGTACGGAAACACATCTGGTTCACCAGATAAGCCTCTGCCACTCAGGGGGAGGAGCGGGGAATCAAACCCATTTTCCCAGGTTTGGAATCCACCTGCTCTTAACCACTGCACCACTCTGGCCACATGAGGAAGATGCCTAGGGCTGGTGAACATTCATAAGGGCATAATGTATGCATGCCGAGCACATGGGGTTGCTCCCACAGCGTGTGACGTATACATGCATCTGAAGGCCTGTGCTATAGGGTTGTCTTGTCCCTGCGAGGGTTACATTTTTGAACATATCCCCATTTGTTTTTGTTATCCAGTTCTACCATCTCCCTTAAGTCAAGTTCTTTATTTGCCCTGGGGCTACAAGTCAAGGTAAATACGCTCAGTGGTATTACCAGCTGCCATCACTCGAGTGCATTATGCTCTTTTAAAATATATATACATATTTTTCCAGCACAGCTTCCAGGAGAACAATGAAAGTCTTTTATGTGCTTATTATTCAATGACAAACTTCATGCTGGCTTGACGAGCTGGTGGACGAGGTCTGATGTTTTCTTTTCTGCCAACTGACGGTCATTCCAGTTCATCAAGCTCATGACAAACCATCTGCCCAAGTCAGTGGGGAGCACCATAACGCCCCGCCCGCCCCCGCTCCTTCTCTCTTCAACAGTTTGTCTTCTCCTGGATCAGCCCCAGAGGGTGATGCAAAACTCCCCTGCATTCATTCATTCATTCATTCATTCATTCATTCATTCATTCATTCATTCATTCATTCATTCATTCATTCATTCATTCATTCATTCATTCATTCATTCATTCATTCATTCATTCATTCATTCATTCATAAGAACATAAGAACATAAGAACGAGCCTGCTGGATCAGACCAGAGTCCATCTAGTCCAGCACTCTGCTACTTGCAGTGGCCCACCAGGTGCCTTTGGGAGCTCACGTGCAGGAGGTGAAAGCAATGGCCTTCTGCTGCTGCTGCTGCTCCCGAGCACCTGGTCTGCTGAGGCATTTGCAACCTCAGATCAAGGAGGATCAAGATTGGTAGCCAGAGATCGACTTCTCCTCCATAAATCTTTCCAAGCCCTTTTTAAAGCTCATTCATTCATTCATTCATTCATTCATTCATTCATTCATTCATTCATTCATTCATAAGAACATAGAGCATAAGAACAAAAGAACTAGCCTGCTGGATCAGACCAAAGTCCATCTAGTCCAGCACTCTGCTACTCGCAGTGGCCCACCAGGTGCCTTTGGGAGCTCACAGGCAGGATGTGAAAGCAAGGGCCTTCTGCTGCTGCTGCTCCTGAGCACCTGGTCTGCTAAGGCATTTGCAATCTCAATTCAAAGAGGATCAAGATTGATAGCCATAGATCGACTTCTCCTCCATAAATCTGTCCAAGCCCTTTTTAAAGCTTCGCTGCATTTCCTTTCGCTCACTTTCGCTCATTCTTTCATTTCATTTCGTTACGTTACGTTCGTTAAGTTCGTTCATTCATTCATTCATTCATTCATTCATTCCAATTTTTGGAAGGCCAATAATTGACTTCATAACTGTTGGTATTTGAAAGCATCTATCACAACCAGTCAGGAAAGGGTTAACATCTGTTTGTATGTAAACAGGATGCTGATATTGTAATGTTGACCTAACGATTAGCGATTGGTCAGTCTGATAGCCATTGCTTCCATGTTAGTGAGCACGAACATCAGAAGTTATGAAGTTAACTTGGCTCCTTTGAGCAGCAGACAACAACTTGTGAGAATGGAGTAGAGCAGAGAGAAGTCGAATAGGGCAACATCTAAATGGTTATCGATAAAACAAAGCAGAAAACAGAGAAAGCTCTTGTCTTGATACAAAAAAATTAACTCCCAAAGCAGACACCAAGGATGCATTCACTTGTTGCAAAGAATTGCTATAGCACAAAGATAGCACAATATTCAGCAATGTGTGAACGTGGCAAACAAGAAAAAGAGACCAAATAGAAGCAAAACTCTCCGTATGGAGGGGCGGTGCGGGGGGACGTTCCAAAAACGTGGATTGGGGGATCCTTTGGAGAACATTCCAGACCCTTCTGGATATCTTTTTTTTGCAACCAATTTCTTTAAGCCCAAGTTGTGGTTCAGCCTTTTGAGTCAGTCACAGTAAGGTTTTGTGTGTCAAACCTCGCAAATCCACTTCTGAGCCGTTTTGCATTTACCGGCACGAAACAGTGTGACATTCTGACCACGGCCGCCTGTTCCTCCTCGAAAGGCCGCGTTCCCCAAGTAAATAGAACTAATTAAACCTCTGTAAAGTTCAAAGTCATCCTGACTGAATCATCCAAAGTGTTCTTGGGTGGATTTAGGGGGAAGGCAAATATTAAGCAAACAAGAGATAGATTAAAAATGTTCAGAATGTCCTTCCACCACCTCCCCCTGGGATTTTACTCACGTTGATAAGAGGGTGTGAGTGCTAGAAACCGGAGGAGGTTACCAGTATTTGAAGGTTCATATTGGCCAATTACTCACAACCTCTTGGTGGTCCCTGGTCCCTTAGAGATATTTCTGGCCTCAACTAGGACCAGGGTATTTACTACTAGCCCCCAGGGGATGGGGCGGTTTATAAATCGAAACAATAAATAAATTAATAAATAAATAAATAAATAAATAAATAAATAAATAAATAAATACTCTGGCCCCTACTTGGTGGAAGAAGAAGAAGAGTTGGATTTATTTTGTATTTATATCCCCCCTTTCTCTCCTGCAAGGAGACTCAAAGGGGGTTACAAACTCCTTTCCCTTCCCAACAAACACCCTGAGAGGCAAGTGGGACTGAGAGAGCTCCGAAGAACTGTGACTAGCCCAAGGTCTCCCAGCTGGCATGTATTGGAGTGCACAACCTAATCTAGTTCACCAGATAAGCCTCCACAGCTCAAGCAGCAGAGCGGGGGAATCAAACCCGGCTCCACCAGATTGGAGTGCACCTGCTCTGAACCTCTACGCCAATGCTTTACAATCTTCCGTCAGGACCCTGCGGGATCTGAAAGAGGTTCCGCAGGGACTGTAAAACTGAATTATTTCACCAAGCATTCCGTTGAGGTCAGCCAGTCTAGTTGTCATCTGTACTATCGCCAGATTCTCTTAGGAGGGTGGGAGTATATGGGGATTTCTGTCGGTCGCATGTTTCTAGTCTGTTTTATTGTGTGTCTTGTGCTCAATCGTTGTAATGTTATTTCATTCATTCATTCATTCATTCATTCATTCATTCATTCATTCATTCATTCATTCATTCATTCATTCATTTATTTATTTATTCATTCATTCATTTATTCATTCATTCATTTATTCATTCATTTATTCATTCATTCATTCATTCATTCATTTATTCATTCATTCATTCATTCATTCATTCATTCATTCATTCATTCATTTATTTATTTATTTATTTATTTATTTATTTATTTATGGGTTTTATATACCGCCCAACCCCTGGAGGGCTCTGGGCGGTGCACAACATAATTACATCTTACAACCCATACAAACAAACCCCATTCAATTAGAATTAAAACACAGCGATAATATTAATAGAGATGGCGTCACGCAATAAAACCCAATTAAAACCCTCCCAAAGAGGGGGAAGCAAAACGAAGAAGTGGGTCCCACAGATGGCAAAAGGGAACTCCAAACCGGAGGAATAAAAAGGGTTAGTTGAGTTAGTTATTGAGTTAGTTGTTAACATTTTAGGTGAAACTGTGTACTGTATGAATGTTGTAAGCTGCTCTGAGCCGTTTGGAAGAGCAACGTATAAATTGAATAAAACAAACGAAGGAACGAACGAACGAACGAACGAATGAATAAATCCCAGCAACGTTTTAGCCGATGGATCTGAAAGCACTGGCCACATTCCAATGCATTATCCACCATCCACAAGCTTCCTCAACACAACCGTCTTCCACAAGTTCCCATGTTAAATGCCCCCCTTTACAAAAAAAAGAAATGATTTTCCCTTTGTTTCTAGAGGCCGTGACCCATTTTGGGGGAAGGAAGAAAAGAAAGCAACTTATAATTGTGGACTGAAGACCAGATTTCCTGCAGCCCGCTTCTGAAAGCTTTTAAACGCTTGCGGAGAGCTAGAAATTAGACTCTTTGAAATCAGCTCTTTCGGAGCTAAATGGCACCAGAAGGAAATCTGTCTGCATTATGAAATCAGCACGAGGACAAAGTGTTTCTAACTGTATCGGTGTAAATAGCGCCAAGTGAGCCCATCGTAAAATTGGCACATTATAGGAAGGTGTGTGGGGCGGGAAGGAAGATCGCCTCCATTCAAAGCGCCCCCAGGGGTCCAGGGCGCGCTGTTCCTCTGTGCGAACGGTGAGCATATTCAGGACAGATAAAAGAATCGACGCTTCATGCTGCGTATAATTAAGTTGGGGGCATTTATTGTCCAAAAATGAGCCCCCCTACCATTTAGCATAGATGCTTGGGAAAAGGATTAGGAAAATTCGGAAGGGGAGGGCAGGTCTGTGTGAGCCAGGATAGCTGAAAAGAATTCAGAGGCAAGTATGCTTTGAGTATCCCTCTCTAGAATGGGGTTCCCAACCTCCAGGTGGGGGCTGGAGCAGGGGCGTAAGGAGGCAAACTGTAGCCCTGGGCAAAACCTGAGTTGGATGCCCCCCAACCCCCATGGCCGGCCACTCCACCATGACCAAAAAATTTTTGCACCAGGACATTGGTGCCTGCAGGGGGTGCATTTTTAGACATATCAGCACTAAAATTTCAGCGTGCCCCATCCCCCACTGTTTCCAATGGGAGCTAATCCCCAAATTGCATGCCCTATGCAGCCCTTTGTCTGGAGTTAGGTCAAAACTCCTTGGAATCAGCCGCTTGGCTGAGGGATTTTAGATTCTGGCTGCGAATTCATTTTCTCTCAGACTGTAATTCCTGGGTCCACCGTCTGCTCCCTGACAACCATTCCAACCCTTGTGGCCCCCATCTCCTATTAGCTCCCATTGGAAACAATGGGGGATAGGGGCACCCGCTTTGGGAGTGCATAACTTTGGACTCCCTGAACCAAACCCCACCAAACGTGGGCGGTAGCATAAGGACAGCCTCCTGATGATACGCTGAAACGTTGGTGCCGCTAGCCTAAAAACTGCGCCCTCTGCAGGCCAAAAATGGAAAACCACTAAAAATATCCGAAAACGAGCCCAGCATTTTGATGCCCCCACCAGGTGATGCCCTGGGCAGCTGCCCACCTTGTCCAATGGGCATTACGCCAGTGGGCTGGAGCTCTCCTGGAATGACAGCTGCTCTCCAGCAGAGGCAT
>NC_059435.1:73145615-73173115 GCF_021028975.2 Sphaerodactylus townsendi | reverse complement strand
CCCCCCCCCACCCCCCCCCCCCCCCACCCCCCCCCCCCCCCACCCCCCCCCCCCCCCACCCCCCCCCCCCCCCACCCCCCCCCCCCCCCACCCCCCCCCCCCCCCACCCCCCCCCCCCCCCACCCCCCCCCCCCCCCACCCCCCCCCCCCCCCACCCCCCCCCCCCCCCACCCCCCCCCCCCCCCACCCCCCCCCCCCCCCACCCCCCCCCCCCCCCACCCCCCCCCCCCCCCACCCCCCCCCCCCCCCACCCCCCCCCCCCCCCACCCCCCCCCCCCCCCACCCCCCCCCCCCCCCACCCCCCCCCCCCCCCACCCCCCCCCCCCCCCACCCCCCCCCCCCCCCACCCCCCCCCCCCCCCACCCCCCCCCCCCCCCACCCCCCCCCCCCCCCACCCCCCCCCCCCCCCACCCCCCCCCCCCCCCACCCCCCCCCCCCCCCACCCCCCCCCCCCCCCACCCCCCCCCCCCCCCACCCCCCCCCCCCCCCACCCCCCCCCCCCCCCACCCCCCCCCCCCCCCACCCCCCCCCCCCCCCACCCCCCCCCCCCCCCACCCCCCCCCCCCCCCACCCCCCCCCCCCCCCACCCCCCCCCCCCCCCACCCCCCCCCCCCCCCACCCCCCCCCCCCCCCACCCCCCCCCCCCCCCACCCCCCCCCCCCCCCACCCCCCCCCCCCCCCACCCCCCCCCCCCCCCACCCCCCCCCCCCCCCACCCCCCCCCCCCCCCACCCCCCCCCCCCCCCACCCCCCCCCCCCCCCACCCCCCCCCCCCCCCACCCCCCCCCCCCCCCACCCCCCCCCCCCCCCACCCCCCCCCCCCCCCACCCCCCCCCCCCCCCACCCCCCCCCCCCCCCACCCCCCCCCCCCCCCACCCCCCCCCCCCCCCACCCCCCCCCCCCCCCACCCCCCCCCCCCCCCACCCCCCCCCCCCCCCACCCCCCCCCCCCCCCACCCCCCCCCCCCCCCACCCCCCCCCCCCCCCACCCCCCCCCCCCCCCACCCCCCCCCCCCCCCACCCCCCCCCCCCCCCACCCCCCCCCCCCCCCACCCCCCCCCCCCCCCACCCCCCCCCCCCCCCACCCCCCCCCCCCCCCACCCCCCCCCCCCCCCACCCCCCCCCCCCCCCACCCCCCCCCCCCCCCACCCCCCCCCCCCCCCACCCCCCCCCCCCCCCACCCCCCCCCCCCCCCACCCCCCCCCCCCCCCACCCCCCCCCCCCCCCACCCCCCCCCCCCCCCACCCCCCCCCCCCCCCACCCCCCCCCCCCCCCACCCCCCCCCCCCCCCACCCCCCCCCCCCCCCACCCCCCCCCCCCCCCACCCCCCCCCCCCCCCACCCCCCCCCCCCCCCACCCCCCCCCCCCCCCACCCCCCCCCCCCCCCACCCCCCCCCCCCCCCACCCCCCCCCCCCCCCACCCCCCCCCCCCCCCACCCCCCCCCCCCCCCACCCCCCCCCCCCCCCACCCCCCCCCCCCCCCACCCCCCCCCCCCCCCACCCCCCCCCCCCCCCACCCCCCCCCCCCCCCACCCCCCCCCCCCCCCACCCCCCCCCCCCCCCACCCCCCCCCCCCCCCACCCCCCCCCCCCCCCACCCCCCCCCCCCCCCACCCCCCCCCCCCCCCACCCCCCCCCCCCCCCACCCCCCCCCCCCCCCACCCCCCCCCCCCCCCACCCCCCCCCCCCCCCACCCCCCCCCCCCCCCACCCCCCCCCCCCCCCACCCCCCCCCCCCCCCACCCCCCCCCCCCCCCACCCCCCCCCCCCCCCACCCCCCCCCCCCCCCACCCCCCCCCCCCCCCACCCCCCCCCCCCCCCACCCCCCCCCCCCCCCACCCCCCCCCCCCCCCACCCCCCCCCCCCCCCACCCCCCCCCCCCCCCACCCCCCCCCCCCCCCACCCCCCCCCCCCCCCACCCCCCCCCCCCCCCACCCCCCCCCCCCCCCACCCCCCCCCCCCCCCACCCCCCCCCCCCCCCACCCCCCCCCCCCCCCACCCCCCCCCCCCCCCACCCCCCCCCCCCCCCACCCCCCCCCCCCCCCACCCCCCCCCCCCCCCACCCCCCCCCCCCCCCACCCCCCCCCCCCCCCACCCCCCCCCCCCCCCACCCCCCCCCCCCCCCACCCCCCCCCCCCCCCACCCCCCCCCCCCCCCACCCCCCCCCCCCCCCACCCCCCCCCCCCCCCACCCCCCCCCCCCCCCACCCCCCCCCCCCCCCACCCCCCCCCCCCCCCACCCCCCCCCCCCCCCACCCCCCCCCCCCCCCACCCCCCCCCCCCCCCACCCCCCCCCCCCCCCACCCCCCCCCCCCCCCACCCCCCCCCCCCCCCACCCCCCCCCCCCCCCACCCCCCCCCCCCCCCACCCCCCCCCCCCCCCACCCCCCCCCCCCCCCACCCCCCCCCCCCCCCACCCCCCCCCCCCCCCACCCCCCCCCCCCCCCACCCCCCCCCCCCCCCACCCCCCCCCCCCCCCACCCCCCCCCCCCCCCACCCCCCCCCCCCCCCACCCCCCCCCCCCCCCACCCCCCCCCCCCCCCACCCCCCCCCCCCCCCACCCCCCCCCCCCCCCACCCCCCCCCCCCCCCACCCCCCCCCCCCCCCACCCCCCCCCCCCCCCACCCCCCCCCCCCCCCACCCCCCCCCCCCCCCACCCCCCCCCCCCCCCACCCCCCCCCCCCCCCACCCCCCCCCCCCCCCACCCCCCCCCCCCCCCACCCCCCCCCCCCCCCACCCCCCCCCCCCCCCACCCCCCCCCCCCCCCACCCCCCCCCCCCCCCACCCCCCCCCCCCCCCACCCCCCCCCCCCCCCACCCCCCCCCCCCCCCACCCCCCCCCCCCCCCACCCCCCCCCCCCCCCACCCCCCCCCCCCCCCACCCCCCCCCCCCCCCACCCCCCCCCCCCCCCACCCCCCCCCCCCCCCACCCCCCCCCCCCCCCACCCCCCCCCCCCCCCACCCCCCCCCCCCCCCACCCCCCCCCCCCCCCACCCCCCCCCCCCCCCACCCCCCCCCCCCCCCACCCCCCCCCCCCCCCACCCCCCCCCCCCCCCACCCCCCCCCCCCCCCACCCCCCCCCCCCCCCACCCCCCCCCCCCCCCACCCCCCCCCCCCCCCACCCCCCCCCCCCCCCACCCCCCCCCCCCCCCACCCCCCCCCCCCCCCACCCCCCCCCCCCCCCACCCCCCCCCCCCCCCACCCCCCCCCCCCCCCACCCCCCCCCCCCCCCACCCCCCCCCCCCCCCACCCCCCCCCCCCCCCACCCCCCCCCCCCCCCACCCCCCCCCCCCCCCACCCCCCCCCCCCCCCACCCCCCCCCCCCCCCACCCCCCCCCCCCCCCACCCCCCCCCCCCCCCACCCCCCCCCCCCCCCACCCCCCCCCCCCCCCACCCCCCCCCCCCCCCACCCCCCCCCCCCCCCACCCCCCCCCCCCCCCACCCCCCCCCCCCCCCACCCCCCCCCCCCCCCACCCCCCCCCCCCCCCACCCCCCCCCCCCCCCACCCCCCCCCCCCCCCACCCCCCCCCCCCCCCACCCCCCCCCCCCCCCACCCCCCCCCCCCCCCACCCCCCCCCCCCCCCACCCCCCCCCCCCCCCACCCCCCCCCCCCCCCACCCCCCCCCCCCCCCACCCCCCCCCCCCCCCACCCCCCCCCCCCCCCACCCCCCCCCCCCCCCACCCCCCCCCCCCCCCACCCCCCCCCCCCCCCACCCCCCCCCCCCCCCACCCCCCCCCCCCCCCACCCCCCCCCCCCCCCACCCCCCCCCCCCCCCACCCCCCCCCCCCCCCACCCCCCCCCCCCCCCACCCCCCCCCCCCCCCACCCCCCCCCCCCCCCACCCCCCCCCCCCCCCACCCCCCCCCCCCCCCACCCCCCCCCCCCCCCACCCCCCCCCCCCCCCACCCCCCCCCCCCCCCACCCCCCCCCCCCCCCACCCCCCCCCCCCCCCACCCCCCCCCCCCCCCACCCCCCCCCCCCCCCACCCCCCCCCCCCCCCACCCCCCCCCCCCCCCACCCCCCCCCCCCCCCACCCCCCCCCCCCCCCACCCCCCCCCCCCCCCACCCCCCCCCCCCCCCACCCCCCCCCCCCCCCACCCCCCCCCCCCCCCACCCCCCCCCCCCCCCACCCCCCCCCCCCCCCACCCCCCCCCCCCCCCACCCCCCCCCCCCCCCACCCCCCCCCCCCCCCACCCCCCCCCCCCCCCACCCCCCCCCCCCCCCACCCCCCCCCCCCCCCACCCCCCCCCCCCCCCACCCCCCCCCCCCCCCACCCCCCCCCCCCCCCACCCCCCCCCCCCCCCACCCCCCCCCCCCCCCACCCCCCCCCCCCCCCACCCCCCCCCCCCCCCACCCCCCCCCCCCCCCACCCCCCCCCCCCCCCACCCCCCCCCCCCCCCACCCCCCCCCCCCCCCACCCCCCCCCCCCCCCACCCCCCCCCCCCCCCACCCCCCCCCCCCCCCACCCCCCCCCCCCCCCACCCCCCCCCCCCCCCACCCCCCCCCCCCCCCACCCCCCCCCCCCCCCACCCCCCCCCCCCCCCACCCCCCCCCCCCCCCACCCCCCCCCCCCCCCACCCCCCCCCCCCCCCACCCCCCCCCCCCCCCACCCCCCCCCCCCCCCACCCCCCCCCCCCCCCACCCCCCCCCCCCCCCACCCCCCCCCCCCCCCACCCCCCCCCCCCCCCACCCCCCCCCCCCCCCACCCCCCCCCCCCCCCACCCCCCCCCCCCCCCACCCCCCCCCCCCCCCACCCCCCCCCCCCCCCACCCCCCCCCCCCCCCACCCCCCCCCCCCCCCACCCCCCCCCCCCCCCACCCCCCCCCCCCCCCACCCCCCCCCCCCCCCACCCCCCCCCCCCCCCACCCCCCCCCCCCCCCACCCCCCCCCCCCCCCACCCCCCCCCCCCCCCACCCCCCCCCCCCCCCACCCCCCCCCCCCCCCACCCCCCCCCCCCCCCACCCCCCCCCCCCCCCACCCCCCCCCCCCCCCACCCCCCCCCCCCCCCACCCCCCCCCCCCCCCACCCCCCCCCCCCCCCACCCCCCCCCCCCCCCACCCCCCCCCCCCCCCACCCCCCCCCCCCCCCACCCCCCCCCCCCCCCACCCCCCCCCCCCCCCACCCCCCCCCCCCCCCACCCCCCCCCCCCCCCACCCCCCCCCCCCCCCACCCCCCCCCCCCCCCACCCCCCCCCCCCCCCACCCCCCCCCCCCCCCACCCCCCCCCCCCCCCACCCCCCCCCCCCCCCACCCCCCCCCCCCCCCACCCCCCCCCCCCCCCACCCCCCCCCCCCCCCACCCCCCCCCCCCCCCACCCCCCCCCCCCCCCACCCCCCCCCCCCCCCACCCCCCCCCCCCCCCACCCCCCCCCCCCCCCACCCCCCCCCCCCCCCACCCCCCCCCCCCCCCACCCCCCCCCCCCCCCACCCCCCCCCCCCCCCACCCCCCCCCCCCCCCACCCCCCCCCCCCCCCACCCCCCCCCCCCCCCACCCCCCCCCCCCCCCACCCCCCCCCCCCCCCACCCCCCCCCCCCCCCACCCCCCCCCCCCCCCACCCCCCCCCCCCCCCACCCCCCCCCCCCCCCACCCCCCCCCCCCCCCACCCCCCCCCCCCCCCACCCCCCCCCCCCCCCACCCCCCCCCCCCCCCACCCCCCCCCCCCCCCACCCCCCCCCCCCCCCACCCCCCCCCCCCCCCACCCCCCCCCCCCCCCACCCCCCCCCCCCCCCACCCCCCCCCCCCCCCACCCCCCCCCCCCCCCACCCCCCCCCCCCCCCACCCCCCCCCCCCCCCACCCCCCCCCCCCCCCACCCCCCCCCCCCCCCACCCCCCCCCCCCCCCACCCCCCCCCCCCCCCACCCCCCCCCCCCCCCACCCCCCCCCCCCCCCACCCCCCCCCCCCCCCACCCCCCCCCCCCCCCACCCCCCCCCCCCCCCACCCCCCCCCCCCCCCACCCCCCCCCCCCCCCACCCCCCCCCCCCCCCACCCCCCCCCCCCCCCACCCCCCCCCCCCCCCACCCCCCCCCCCCCCCACCCCCCCCCCCCCCCACCCCCCCCCCCCCCCACCCCCCCCCCCCCCCACCCCCCCCCCCCCCCACCCCCCCCCCCCCCCACCCCCCCCCCCCCCCACCCCCCCCCCCCCCCACCCCCCCCCCCCCCCACCCCCCCCCCCCCCCACCCCCCCCCCCCCCCACCCCCCCCCCCCCCCACCCCCCCCCCCCCCCACCCCCCCCCCCCCCCACCCCCCCCCCCCCCCACCCCCCCCCCCCCCCACCCCCCCCCCCCCCCACCCCCCCCCCCCCCCACCCCCCCCCCCCCCCACCCCCCCCCCCCCCCACCCCCCCCCCCCCCCACCCCCCCCCCCCCCCACCCCCCCCCCCCCCCACCCCCCCCCCCCCCCACCCCCCCCCCCCCCCACCCCCCCCCCCCCCCACCCCCCCCCCCCCCCACCCCCCCCCCCCCCCACCCCCCCCCCCCCCCACCCCCCCCCCCCCCCACCCCCCCCCCCCCCCACCCCCCCCCCCCCCCACCCCCCCCCCCCCCCACCCCCCCCCCCCCCCACCCCCCCCCCCCCCCACCCCCCCCCCCCCCCACCCCCCCCCCCCCCCACCCCCCCCCCCCCCCACCCCCCCCCCCCCCCACCCCCCCCCCCCCCCACCCCCCCCCCCCCCCACCCCCCCCCCCCCCCACCCCCCCCCCCCCCCACCCCCCCCCCCCCCCACCCCCCCCCCCCCCCACCCCCCCCCCCCCCCACCCCCCCCCCCCCCCACCCCCCCCCCCCCCCACCCCCCCCCCCCCCCACCCCCCCCCCCCCCCACCCCCCCCCCCCCCCACCCCCCCCCCCCCCCACCCCCCCCCCCCCCCACCCCCCCCCCCCCCCACCCCCCCCCCCCCCCACCCCCCCCCCCCCCCACCCCCCCCCCCCCCCACCCCCCCCCCCCCCCACCCCCCCCCCCCCCCACCCCCCCCCCCCCCCACCCCCCCCCCCCCCCACCCCCCCCCCCCCCCACCCCCCCCCCCCCCCACCCCCCCCCCCCCCCACCCCCCCCCCCCCCCACCCCCCCCCCCCCCCACCCCCCCCCCCCCCCACCCCCCCCCCCCCCCACCCCCCCCCCCCCCCACCCCCCCCCCCCCCCACCCCCCCCCCCCCCCACCCCCCCCCCCCCCCACCCCCCCCCCCCCCCACCCCCCCCCCCCCCCACCCCCCCCCCCCCCCACCCCCCCCCCCCCCCACCCCCCCCCCCCCCCACCCCCCCCCCCCCCCACCCCCCCCCCCCCCCACCCCCCCCCCCCCCCACCCCCCCCCCCCCCCACCCCCCCCCCCCCCCACCCCCCCCCCCCCCCACCCCCCCCCCCCCCCACCCCCCCCCCCCCCCACCCCCCCCCCCCCCCACCCCCCCCCCCCCCCACCCCCCCCCCCCCCCACCCCCCCCCCCCCCCACCCCCCCCCCCCCCCACCCCCCCCCCCCCCCACCCCCCCCCCCCCCCACCCCCCCCCCCCCCCACCCCCCCCCCCCCCCACCCCCCCCCCCCCCCACCCCCCCCCCCCCCCACCCCCCCCCCCCCCCACCCCCCCCCCCCCCCACCCCCCCCCCCCCCCACCCCCCCCCCCCCCCACCCCCCCCCCCCCCCACCCCCCCCCCCCCCCACCCCCCCCCCCCCCCACCCCCCCCCCCCCCCACCCCCCCCCCCCCCCACCCCCCCCCCCCCCCACCCCCCCCCCCCCCCACCCCCCCCCCCCCCCACCCCCCCCCCCCCCCACCCCCCCCCCCCCCCACCCCCCCCCCCCCCCACCCCCCCCCCCCCCCACCCCCCCCCCCCCCCACCCCCCCCCCCCCCCACCCCCCCCCCCCCCCACCCCCCCCCCCCCCCACCCCCCCCCCCCCCCACCCCCCCCCCCCCCCACCCCCCCCCCCCCCCACCCCCCCCCCCCCCCACCCCCCCCCCCCCCCACCCCCCCCCCCCCCCACCCCCCCCCCCCCCCACCCCCCCCCCCCCCCACCCCCCCCCCCCCCCACCCCCCCCCCCCCCCACCCCCCCCCCCCCCCACCCCCCCCCCCCCCCACCCCCCCCCCCCCCCACCCCCCCCCCCCCCCACCCCCCCCCCCCCCCACCCCCCCCCCCCCCCACCCCCCCCCCCCCCCACCCCCCCCCCCCCCCACCCCCCCCCCCCCCCACCCCCCCCCCCCCCCACCCCCCCCCCCCCCCACCCCCCCCCCCCCCCACCCCCCCCCCCCCCCACCCCCCCCCCCCCCCACCCCCCCCCCCCCCCACCCCCCCCCCCCCCCACCCCCCCCCCCCCCCACCCCCCCCCCCCCCCACCCCCCCCCCCCCCCACCCCCCCCCCCCCCCACCCCCCCCCCCCCCCACCCCCCCCCCCCCCCACCCCCCCCCCCCCCCACCCCCCCCCCCCCCCACCCCCCCCCCCCCCCACCCCCCCCCCCCCCCACCCCCCCCCCCCCCCACCCCCCCCCCCCCCCACCCCCCCCCCCCCCCACCCCCCCCCCCCCCCACCCCCCCCCCCCCCCACCCCCCCCCCCCCCCACCCCCCCCCCCCCCCACCCCCCCCCCCCCCCACCCCCCCCCCCCCCCACCCCCCCCCCCCCCCACCCCCCCCCCCCCCCACCCCCCCCCCCCCCCACCCCCCCCCCCCCCCACCCCCCCCCCCCCCCACCCCCCCCCCCCCCCACCCCCCCCCCCCCCCACCCCCCCCCCCCCCCACCCCCCCCCCCCCCCACCCCCCCCCCCCCCCACCCCCCCCCCCCCCCACCCCCCCCCCCCCCCACCCCCCCCCCCCCCCACCCCCCCCCCCCCCCACCCCCCCCCCCCCCCACCCCCCCCCCCCCCCACCCCCCCCCCCCCCCACCCCCCCCCCCCCCCACCCCCCCCCCCCCCCACCCCCCCCCCCCCCCACCCCCCCCCCCCCCCACCCCCCCCCCCCCCCACCCCCCCCCCCCCCCACCCCCCCCCCCCCCCACCCCCCCCCCCCCCCACCCCCCCCCCCCCCCACCCCCCCCCCCCCCCACCCCCCCCCCCCCCCACCCCCCCCCCCCCCCACCCCCCCCCCCCCCCACCCCCCCCCCCCCCCACCCCCCCCCCCCCCCACCCCCCCCCCCCCCCACCCCCCCCCCCCCCCACCCCCCCCCCCCCCCACCCCCCCCCCCCCCCACCCCCCCCCCCCCCCACCCCCCCCCCCCCCCACCCCCCCCCCCCCCCACCCCCCCCCCCCCCCACCCCCCCCCCCCCCCACCCCCCCCCCCCCCCACCCCCCCCCCCCCCCACCCCCCCCCCCCCCCACCCCCCCCCCCCCCCACCCCCCCCCCCCCCCACCCCCCCCCCCCCCCACCCCCCCCCCCCCCCACCCCCCCCCCCCCCCACCCCCCCCCCCCCCCACCCCCCCCCCCCCCCACCCCCCCCCCCCCCCACCCCCCCCCCCCCCCACCCCCCCCCCCCCCCACCCCCCCCCCCCCCCACCCCCCCCCCCCCCCACCCCCCCCCCCCCCCACCCCCCCCCCCCCCCACCCCCCCCCCCCCCCACCCCCCCCCCCCCCCACCCCCCCCCCCCCCCACCCCCCCCCCCCCCCACCCCCCCCCCCCCCCACCCCCCCCCCCCCCCACCCCCCCCCCCCCCCACCCCCCCCCCCCCCCACCCCCCCCCCCCCCCACCCCCCCCCCCCCCCACCCCCCCCCCCCCCCACCCCCCCCCCCCCCCACCCCCCCCCCCCCCCACCCCCCCCCCCCCCCACCCCCCCCCCCCCCCACCCCCCCCCCCCCCCACCCCCCCCCCCCCCCACCCCCCCCCCCCCCCACCCCCCCCCCCCCCCACCCCCCCCCCCCCCCACCCCCCCCCCCCCCCACCCCCCCCCCCCCCCACCCCCCCCCCCCCCCACCCCCCCCCCCCCCCACCCCCCCCCCCCCCCACCCCCCCCCCCCCCCACCCCCCCCCCCCCCCACCCCCCCCCCCCCCCACCCCCCCCCCCCCCCACCCCCCCCCCCCCCCACCCCCCCCCCCCCCCACCCCCCCCCCCCCCCACCCCCCCCCCCCCCCACCCCCCCCCCCCCCCACCCCCCCCCCCCCCCACCCCCCCCCCCCCCCACCCCCCCCCCCCCCCACCCCCCCCCCCCCCCACCCCCCCCCCCCCCCACCCCCCCCCCCCCCCACCCCCCCCCCCCCCCACCCCCCCCCCCCCCCACCCCCCCCCCCCCCCACCCCCCCCCCCCCCCACCCCCCCCCCCCCCCACCCCCCCCCCCCCCCACCCCCCCCCCCCCCCACCCCCCCCCCCCCCCACCCCCCCCCCCCCCCACCCCCCCCCCCCCCCACCCCCCCCCCCCCCCACCCCCCCCCCCCCCCACCCCCCCCCCCCCCCACCCCCCCCCCCCCCCACCCCCCCCCCCCCCCACCCCCCCCCCCCCCCACCCCCCCCCCCCCCCACCCCCCCCCCCCCCCACCCCCCCCCCCCCCCACCCCCCCCCCCCCCCACCCCCCCCCCCCCCCACCCCCCCCCCCCCCCACCCCCCCCCCCCCCCACCCCCCCCCCCCCCCACCCCCCCCCCCCCCCACCCCCCCCCCCCCCCACCCCCCCCCCCCCCCACCCCCCCCCCCCCCCACCCCCCCCCCCCCCCACCCCCCCCCCCCCCCACCCCCCCCCCCCCCCACCCCCCCCCCCCCCCACCCCCCCCCCCCCCCACCCCCCCCCCCCCCCACCCCCCCCCCCCCCCACCCCCCCCCCCCCCCACCCCCCCCCCCCCCCACCCCCCCCCCCCCCCACCCCCCCCCCCCCCCACCCCCCCCCCCCCCCACCCCCCCCCCCCCCCACCCCCCCCCCCCCCCACCCCCCCCCCCCCCCACCCCCCCCCCCCCCCACCCCCCCCCCCCCCCACCCCCCCCCCCCCCCACCCCCCCCCCCCCCCACCCCCCCCCCCCCCCACCCCCCCCCCCCCCCACCCCCCCCCCCCCCCACCCCCCCCCCCCCCCACCCCCCCCCCCCCCCACCCCCCCCCCCCCCCACCCCCCCCCCCCCCCACCCCCCCCCCCCCCCACCCCCCCCCCCCCCCACCCCCCCCCCCCCCCACCCCCCCCCCCCCCCACCCCCCCCCCCCCCCACCCCCCCCCCCCCCCACCCCCCCCCCCCCCCACCCCCCCCCCCCCCCACCCCCCCCCCCCCCCACCCCCCCCCCCCCCCACCCCCCCCCCCCCCCACCCCCCCCCCCCCCCACCCCCCCCCCCCCCCACCCCCCCCCCCCCCCACCCCCCCCCCCCCCCACCCCCCCCCCCCCCCACCCCCCCCCCCCCCCACCCCCCCCCCCCCCCACCCCCCCCCCCCCCCACCCCCCCCCCCCCCCACCCCCCCCCCCCCCCACCCCCCCCCCCCCCCACCCCCCCCCCCCCCCACCCCCCCCCCCCCCCACCCCCCCCCCCCCCCACCCCCCCCCCCCCCCACCCCCCCCCCCCCCCACCCCCCCCCCCCCCCACCCCCCCCCCCCCCCACCCCCCCCCCCCCCCACCCCCCCCCCCCCCCACCCCCCCCCCCCCCCACCCCCCCCCCCCCCCACCCCCCCCCCCCCCCACCCCCCCCCCCCCCCACCCCCCCCCCCCCCCACCCCCCCCCCCCCCCACCCCCCCCCCCCCCCACCCCCCCCCCCCCCCACCCCCCCCCCCCCCCACCCCCCCCCCCCCCCACCCCCCCCCCCCCCCACCCCCCCCCCCCCCCACCCCCCCCCCCCCCCACCCCCCCCCCCCCCCACCCCCCCCCCCCCCCACCCCCCCCCCCCCCCACCCCCCCCCCCCCCCACCCCCCCCCCCCCCCACCCCCCCCCCCCCCCACCCCCCCCCCCCCCCACCCCCCCCCCCCCCCACCCCCCCCCCCCCCCACCCCCCCCCCCCCCCACCCCCCCCCCCCCCCACCCCCCCCCCCCCCCACCCCCCCCCCCCCCCACCCCCCCCCCCCCCCACCCCCCCCCCCCCCCACCCCCCCCCCCCCCCACCCCCCCCCCCCCCCACCCCCCCCCCCCCCCACCCCCCCCCCCCCCCACCCCCCCCCCCCCCCACCCCCCCCCCCCCCCACCCCCCCCCCCCCCCACCCCCCCCCCCCCCCACCCCCCCCCCCCCCCACCCCCCCCCCCCCCCACCCCCCCCCCCCCCCACCCCCCCCCCCCCCCACCCCCCCCCCCCCCCACCCCCCCCCCCCCCCACCCCCCCCCCCCCCCACCCCCCCCCCCCCCCACCCCCCCCCCCCCCCACCCCCCCCCCCCCCCACCCCCCCCCCCCCCCACCCCCCCCCCCCCCCACCCCCCCCCCCCCCCACCCCCCCCCCCCCCCACCCCCCCCCCCCCCCACCCCCCCCCCCCCCCACCCCCCCCCCCCCCCACCCCCCCCCCCCCCCACCCCCCCCCCCCCCCACCCCCCCCCCCCCCCACCCCCCCCCCCCCCCACCCCCCCCCCCCCCCACCCCCCCCCCCCCCCACCCCCCCCCCCCCCCACCCCCCCCCCCCCCCACCCCCCCCCCCCCCCACCCCCCCCCCCCCCCACCCCCCCCCCCCCCCACCCCCCCCCCCCCCCACCCCCCCCCCCCCCCACCCCCCCCCCCCCCCACCCCCCCCCCCCCCCACCCCCCCCCCCCCCCACCCCCCCCCCCCCCCACCCCCCCCCCCCCCCACCCCCCCCCCCCCCCACCCCCCCCCCCCCCCACCCCCCCCCCCCCCCACCCCCCCCCCCCCCCACCCCCCCCCCCCCCCACCCCCCCCCCCCCCCACCCCCCCCCCCCCCCACCCCCCCCCCCCCCCACCCCCCCCCCCCCCCACCCCCCCCCCCCCCCACCCCCCCCCCCCCCCACCCCCCCCCCCCCCCACCCCCCCCCCCCCCCACCCCCCCCCCCCCCCACCCCCCCCCCCCCCCACCCCCCCCCCCCCCCACCCCCCCCCCCCCCCACCCCCCCCCCCCCCCACCCCCCCCCCCCCCCACCCCCCCCCCCCCCCACCCCCCCCCCCCCCCACCCCCCCCCCCCCCCACCCCCCCCCCCCCCCACCCCCCCCCCCCCCCACCCCCCCCCCCCCCCACCCCCCCCCCCCCCCACCCCCCCCCCCCCCCACCCCCCCCCCCCCCCACCCCCCCCCCCCCCCACCCCCCCCCCCCCCCACCCCCCCCCCCCCCCACCCCCCCCCCCCCCCACCCCCCCCCCCCCCCACCCCCCCCCCCCCCCACCCCCCCCCCCCCCCACCCCCCCCCCCCCCCACCCCCCCCCCCCCCCACCCCCCCCCCCCCCCACCCCCCCCCCCCCCCACCCCCCCCCCCCCCCACCCCCCCCCCCCCCCACCCCCCCCCCCCCCCACCCCCCCCCCCCCCCACCCCCCCCCCCCCCCACCCCCCCCCCCCCCCACCCCCCCCCCCCCCCACCCCCCCCCCCCCCCACCCCCCCCCCCCCCCACCCCCCCCCCCCCCCACCCCCCCCCCCCCCCACCCCCCCCCCCCCCCACCCCCCCCCCCCCCCACCCCCCCCCCCCCCCACCCCCCCCCCCCCCCACCCCCCCCCCCCCCCACCCCCCCCCCCCCCCACCCCCCCCCCCCCCCACCCCCCCCCCCCCCCACCCCCCCCCCCCCCCACCCCCCCCCCCCCCCACCCCCCCCCCCCCCCACCCCCCCCCCCCCCCACCCCCCCCCCCCCCCACCCCCCCCCCCCCCCACCCCCCCCCCCCCCCACCCCCCCCCCCCCCCACCCCCCCCCCCCCCCACCCCCCCCCCCCCCCACCCCCCCCCCCCCCCACCCCCCCCCCCCCCCACCCCCCCCCCCCCCCACCCCCCCCCCCCCCCACCCCCCCCCCCCCCCACCCCCCCCCCCCCCCACCCCCCCCCCCCCCCACCCCCCCCCCCCCCCACCCCCCCCCCCCCCCACCCCCCCCCCCCCCCACCCCCCCCCCCCCCCACCCCCCCCCCCCCCCACCCCCCCCCCCCCCCACCCCCCCCCCCCCCCACCCCCCCCCCCCCCCACCCCCCCCCCCCCCCACCCCCCCCCCCCCCCACCCCCCCCCCCCCCCACCCCCCCCCCCCCCCACCCCCCCCCCCCCCCACCCCCCCCCCCCCCCACCCCCCCCCCCCCCCACCCCCCCCCCCCCCCACCCCCCCCCCCCCCCACCCCCCCCCCCCCCCACCCCCCCCCCCCCCCACCCCCCCCCCCCCCCACCCCCCCCCCCCCCCACCCCCCCCCCCCCCCACCCCCCCCCCCCCCCACCCCCCCCCCCCCCCACCCCCCCCCCCCCCCACCCCCCCCCCCCCCCACCCCCCCCCCCCCCCACCCCCCCCCCCCCCCACCCCCCCCCCCCCCCACCCCCCCCCCCCCCCACCCCCCCCCCCCCCCACCCCCCCCCCCCCCCACCCCCCCCCCCCCCCACCCCCCCCCCCCCCCACCCCCCCCCCCCCCCACCCCCCCCCCCCCCCACCCCCCCCCCCCCCCACCCCCCCCCCCCCCCACCCCCCCCCCCCCCCACCCCCCCCCCCCCCCACCCCCCCCCCCCCCCACCCCCCCCCCCCCCCACCCCCCCCCCCCCCCACCCCCCCCCCCCCCCACCCCCCCCCCCCCCCACCCCCCCCCCCCCCCACCCCCCCCCCCCCCCACCCCCCCCCCCCCCCACCCCCCCCCCCCCCCACCCCCCCCCCCCCCCACCCCCCCCCCCCCCCACCCCCCCCCCCCCCCACCCCCCCCCCCCCCCACCCCCCCCCCCCCCCACCCCCCCCCCCCCCCACCCCCCCCCCCCCCCACCCCCCCCCCCCCCCACCCCCCCCCCCCCCCACCCCCCCCCCCCCCCACCCCCCCCCCCCCCCACCCCCCCCCCCCCCCACCCCCCCCCCCCCCCACCCCCCCCCCCCCCCACCCCCCCCCCCCCCCACCCCCCCCCCCCCCCACCCCCCCCCCCCCCCACCCCCCCCCCCCCCCACCCCCCCCCCCCCCCACCCCCCCCCCCCCCCACCCCCCCCCCCCCCCACCCCCCCCCCCCCCCACCCCCCCCCCCCCCCACCCCCCCCCCCCCCCACCCCCCCCCCCCCCCACCCCCCCCCCCCCCCACCCCCCCCCCCCCCCACCCCCCCCCCCCCCCACCCCCCCCCCCCCCCACCCCCCCCCCCCCCCACCCCCCCCCCCCCCCACCCCCCCCCCCCCCCACCCCCCCCCCCCCCCACCCCCCCCCCCCCCCACCCCCCCCCCCCCCCACCCCCCCCCCCCCCCACCCCCCCCCCCCCCCACCCCCCCCCCCCCCCACCCCCCCCCCCCCCCACCCCCCCCCCCCCCCACCCCCCCCCCCCCCCACCCCCCCCCCCCCCCACCCCCCCCCCCCCCCACCCCCCCCCCCCCCCACCCCCCCCCCCCCCCACCCCCCCCCCCCCCCACCCCCCCCCCCCCCCACCCCCCCCCCCCCCCACCCCCCCCCCCCCCCACCCCCCCCCCCCCCCACCCCCCCCCCCCCCCACCCCCCCCCCCCCCCACCCCCCCCCCCCCCCACCCCCCCCCCCCCCCACCCCCCCCCCCCCCCACCCCCCCCCCCCCCCACCCCCCCCCCCCCCCACCCCCCCCCCCCCCCACCCCCCCCCCCCCCCACCCCCCCCCCCCCCCACCCCCCCCCCCCCCCACCCCCCCCCCCCCCCACCCCCCCCCCCCCCCACCCCCCCCCCCCCCCACCCCCCCCCCCCCCCACCCCCCCCCCCCCCCACCCCCCCCCCCCCCCACCCCCCCCCCCCCCCACCCCCCCCCCCCCCCACCCCCCCCCCCCCCCACCCCCCCCCCCCCCCACCCCCCCCCCCCCCCACCCCCCCCCCCCCCCACCCCCCCCCCCCCCCACCCCCCCCCCCCCCCACCCCCCCCCCCCCCCACCCCCCCCCCCCCCCACCCCCCCCCCCCCCCACCCCCCCCCCCCCCCACCCCCCCCCCCCCCCACCCCCCCCCCCCCCCACCCCCCCCCCCCCCCACCCCCCCCCCCCCCCACCCCCCCCCCCCCCCACCCCCCCCCCCCCCCACCCCCCCCCCCCCCCACCCCCCCCCCCCCCCACCCCCCCCCCCCCCCACCCCCCCCCCCCCCCACCCCCCCCCCCCCCCACCCCCCCCCCCCCCCACCCCCCCCCCCCCCCACCCCCCCCCCCCCCCACCCCCCCCCCCCCCCACCCCCCCCCCCCCCCACCCCCCCCCCCCCCCACCCCCCCCCCCCCCCACCCCCCCCCCCCCCCACCCCCCCCCCCCCCCACCCCCCCCCCCCCCCACCCCCCCCCCCCCCCACCCCCCCCCCCCCCCACCCCCCCCCCCCCCCACCCCCCCCCCCCCCCACCCCCCCCCCCCCCCACCCCCCCCCCCCCCCACCCCCCCCCCCCCCCACCCCCCCCCCCCCCCACCCCCCCCCCCCCCCACCCCCCCCCCCCCCCACCCCCCCCCCCCCCCACCCCCCCCCCCCCCCACCCCCCCCCCCCCCCACCCCCCCCCCCCCCCACCCCCCCCCCCCCCCACCCCCCCCCCCCCCCACCCCCCCCCCCCCCCACCCCCCCCCCCCCCCACCCCCCCCCCCCCCCACCCCCCCCCCCCCCCACCCCCCCCCCCCCCCACCCCCCCCCCCCCCCACCCCCCCCCCCCCCCACCCCCCCCCCCCCCCACCCCCCCCCCCCCCCACCCCCCCCCCCCCCCACCCCCCCCCCCCCCCACCCCCCCCCCCCCCCACCCCCCCCCCCCCCCACCCCCCCCCCCCCCCACCCCCCCCCCCCCCCACCCCCCCCCCCCCCCACCCCCCCCCCCCCCCACCCCCCCCCCCCCCCACCCCCCCCCCCCCCCACCCCCCCCCCCCCCCACCCCCCCCCCCCCCCACCCCCCCCCCCCCCCACCCCCCCCCCCCCCCACCCCCCCCCCCCCCCACCCCCCCCCCCCCCCACCCCCCCCCCCCCCCACCCCCCCCCCCCCCCACCCCCCCCCCCCCCCACCCCCCCCCCCCCCCACCCCCCCCCCCCCCCACCCCCCCCCCCCCCCACCCCCCCCCCCCCCCACCCCCCCCCCCCCCCACCCCCCCCCCCCCCCACCCCCCCCCCCCCCCACCCCCCCCCCCCCCCACCCCCCCCCCCCCCCACCCCCCCCCCCCCCCACCCCCCCCCCCCCCCACCCCCCCCCCCCCCCACCCCCCCCCCCCCCCACCCCCCCCCCCCCCCACCCCCCCCCCCCCCCACCCCCCCCCCCCCCCACCCCCCCCCCCCCCCACCCCCCCCCCCCCCCACCCCCCCCCCCCCCCACCCCCCCCCCCCCCCACCCCCCCCCCCCCCCACCCCCCCCCCCCCCCACCCCCCCCCCCCCCCACCCCCCCCCCCCCCCACCCCCCCCCCCCCCCACCCCCCCCCCCCCCCACCCCCCCCCCCCCCCACCCCCCCCCCCCCCCCCCCCCCCCCACCTCCCCCCCCCCCCCCCCCCCCCCCCCCCCACCCCACCCCCCCCCCCCCCCCCCCCCCCCCCCCCCCCCCCCCCCCCCACCCCCCCCCCCCCCCCCCCTCCCCCCCCCTCACCCCCCCCGGCACCCCCCCACACCCCCCCCCCCCCCGCGCCCCCCCCACCCCACCCCCTTCCCCCCCCCCCCCCCCCCACCCGCCCCACCCGGGAAAAACCCCCCCCACCCACACCCCCCCCCCGCGCCCCCCCACCCCCCCCCCCCCCCCCCCCCCCCACAACCACCCCCCCCCCCCCCCACCATTCTTCTCGAACCTCTCCATCTTACCTTCACCATGCCTAGGGAGAGGATGTGTCTCCTACGCATCCGCCTCCATCCAGCTAGATTAGACTAGATAGTGAACCTCTCTCTCCACCTTTCTATCCACAATGGAGTTCACTAATAAATACTCTTTTCATTAGATTAGAAACTACAAATGACTCTGACTTTCTTTTGTGTCTGAAGTTCTCTCTAGCAAGCTCAGCCGCGCGCGTGTGCTCAGGTAAGCTTCCCTGTGTTCAGCCTCTGTGCCGCTCGGCTACTTTTCAAGGGAAACACACGCACCAGGTGTGGTTTTCTCCCAACACTCTTATTTTTATCATTTCTTGCATTCTCCTTTTCCCCCCATTTTGGGGATCATCGGTGCTATGAATAATCACCACAGTGCATGCATGGAAAAAAAAACCCACCAAGAAGATGGTGGCAGTTAGGAAACAATACTTTGAGGAGGGGAGCGCAGACAAACTTTGCAGAAAGCAACGGGATTGAAAACACCTTTGAAATAGGGAAAATACAATGTGAGGAAAAAGTCCTACAGAGCCGAACAGCACGCATCGTGGCCCACTGAGAAAATGATACGCCTTCAGCTTTTAGTTTCAGAGGGATTTGTAAGCTGACTGTTTAGCTTAGAAAGTCCTAAATGATCTGAACCCCATGCAGGAACAATACAAATCAAATGCTATACACACTTTGATATAACAAAGAAAATTACGAAGCCCGTAATGTGACTCGCTCGTACTGTGCAAACAAGAATCCAGCTAAACATCTAAAGACAAACTCTGTTTGTAACACAGTGTATATACAAATCCCTTGCTCACCACGAACAACAAGTTTCAAGGGTATAAATAATGTTACAAAGTCCAAGTGTGCAAAAAAGAAGAAGAAGCCCGTAAGCATGGCTTGTTGGTACTGTGCAACCCAGGAATCCAACTAAGTGGCTAGAAAGGACCTTCTGGTGATCCCTGGCCCTAAGGCGATCCGGCTGGCCTCTACAAGGGCCAGGGCTTTTACGGCCCTGGCCCCTACCTGGTGGAACAGGCTTCCAGGTGAGATCAGGGCCCTGCGGGACTTACAAAGTTTCTGCAGGGCCTGTAAAACGGACCTGTTCCGCCAGGCGTTTGGCCAGCCGGGATGATGTCAACTCCGCCATAAGAACATCTGGCCTCCCGTGGGTACATAAAGGGGGAAGGAGGGGTTGAAGCCATCTGTAGTTTTAGTATTCTATGTATTATTTTATTGTAAATTATGTATTATGATGTTTTAAATTGTTTTATTGTTGATGGACACCGCCCTGAGCCTTTGGGGAGGGCGGTATATAAATAAATAAATAAATAAATAAATAAATAAATAAATAAATAAATAAATAAATAAATAAATAAATAAATAAGTAAGTAAGTAAATAAGTAAATAAGTAAACAAGTAAACAAGTAAACAAGTAAATAAATAAAGCAAACTCTATATGTCACACAATGTGTATTACAGATCCCTTGTTATCATCAACTGCAACGTTTCAAGGATATAAATAAACAGTATTTCAAAGCCCAAAGAGTACGAGGTCACCGGTCAACTCTAATCTTGTTTCATGGACGCACGTCCACTTCATCAGCCTTTTTTAATTCTCACAGCTTGCCCATACCACTTCCGGAACTAGTGAAAAGGCTACTTGTAGTGTGTGTTCCTCAAAAAAGGCAAGCTGGAGAATATTGTTCCTGCGTTGGGTTCAGTGTATTTGCATTTGTGTCACTATTTGTCTGCGCTTGACCAATTCATGTTGGTGTTTGTTTAGCAAGTCCTAAACTGTGCCAGCCCATTATATAGCCATAATGCTACTTGTGCAAAGAAAACACACAAAGAAGGGAGAGAAAACACACAGCCCATTACTTGTACTGCGCAAACAAGAGTCCAGCTAAACATCTAAAGCATAGGTGTCAAATTCGCAGCCCTCCAGATGTTATGGACTACAGTTCCCATCATCCCCTGCCAGCATCATGCTTGCAGGGAATGATGGGAACTGTAGTCCATAACATCTGAAGGGCCGCGAATTTGACAGAAGAAGAAGAAGAAGAGTTTGGATTTATATCCCCCCTTTCTCTCCTGTAGGAGACTCAAAGGGGCTTACAATCTCGTTGCCCTTCCCCCCTCACAACAAACACCCTGTGAGGTAGGTGGGGCTGAGAGAGCTCTGAGAAGCTGTGACTAGCCCAAGGTCACCCAGCTGGCATGTGTGGGAGTGTACAGGCTAATCTGAATTCCCCAGAGAAGCCTCCACAACTCAGGCGGCAGAGCGGGGAATCAAACCCGGTTCCTCCAGATTAGATACACGAGCTCTTAACCTCCTATGCCACTGCTGCTCCTGTAATCTAAAGACAAACTCTGTGTGTAACATGGTGTATATACAAATCCCTTGAGATATGGATCCGGGGGGTGGGTGGGTGGGTGACCAAAATGGTAACGGGTCTGGATTCCATGCCCTATGACAGAGGTCTGCAACCTGCGGCTCTCCAGATGTTCATGGACTACAATTCCCATCAGCCCCTGCCAGCATGGCCAATTGTAGTCCATGAACATCTGGAGAGCCTCAGGTTGCAGACCCCTGCCCTATGAGGAGCAGCTTAGGGAGCTGGGTATGTTTAGCCTGGAGAAGGGAAGGTTAAGGGGCAAGATGGTAGCCATGTGTAAATATTGGAAGGGATGTCATGTTGAAGAGGGAGCAAGTTTGTTTTCTGCTGCTCCAGAGACTGGAACAAGGAGCAATGGATCCAAAGTACAGGACAAGAGATTCCATCTAAACATTAGGAAGAACTTCCTGATGGTCAGGGCTGTTGGACAGTGGAATGTGCTGCCTTGGAGGGTGGTGGAGTCTCCTTCTTTGGAGGTATTAAAACAGAATCTGGATAGCCATCTGTCAAGGGTTTATGTGTTTCTGCATGGCAGGGGGGGCGGCCTTAATGGCCCTTGTGGTCTCTTCCTACTCTATGATTTTGTGAGTCTATGCTGATGTATCCATGTTAGTCCATTGTTAAGGTGACCAGATTGTCACCTTTGTAAACTGGGACAGGTGGGTGGGTGGGTGGCCGCGCATGCGCATGCGCGCACAGCCGCATGTGCGCACTGCCTTCTGGGGCACTCCCGTTTCCCGCCCTGTAACAGGGCGGGAAACGGGAGCATCCCAGAAGGCAGTGCTCCTGCGGCCGCGTGCGCGGGAGGCTGCCGCACTGCCTTGCGCCCCAGAAGGCAGTGCGGCAGCCTTCCAAAAATCAGGTCAGTTCAAAAAACCCACGGGACGCGGGACACATTGTTTTAAGGCAGGACTGTCCTGCCAAAAGCGGGACGTCTGGTCACCGTATCCATTGTAGCAGATGTCCAGTAGCACCTTGAAGACGAACAACATTTATCCTACCAAAAGCTGTTGTAAATCAAAGCTCTTTTTTTAGATGCTTATGGGAGATGAGAGCCAGTGTGGTGTAGTGGTTGAGATGTTGGACTAGGACCTGGGAAACCCAGGAACCAATCCTCACTCGTGCCACGGAGTTTGCTTAGCGATGGGTTAGTCTCAGCCTCAACTCTGGAAAGTATTTGGATGGGAGGCCGCTGCGGAATATCAGGCAATGGCAAACCTTGGTAGGCAGATGGGAAGTTTTTAATGGCCAGTTGCGGGTTCAGAATCCAGCAATTCATCCGTTTTGGAGAAAGTCTCTGTCTGTGCATTCCTACTGAGCTCCTGTTTCTGGCCATCACTTCTCCTGGGGAGATCTTTGCGACTCAAGAACAGTCTCAAACGTGTCTCGTTTTTGTCTCCGCATTTTTTAATTTAAGGCTGTTTTCACAACGTGCCCATCTCTGAGTACCACAGACTTTACGAGAAAAAACAGGATATAAATACTCGAAATAAAATGAATGTATTACACTTCAGAACAGCTTGTAAACCATCTCACAATGCCGAGCCCCCTTGGAACGCCGGCAGGTTCGAGTGGCCGATGCTAATTGAAATGCCAATATTCACCGCAGCGGGTTTCTAATTTAATTACAACTCCCTCCCTGTCACCAGGTGAATGCTGGCCTTTTGTCTGCGGGTATGAATACTGTCACATTCAATAAATGATGTGCGTGTGTTTCTGGATGTGTAACACAAATGGTGTTGGGCGATTTTTTAAAAAAACATCATCCCTCAAAATAAGGAAATATGCAAAGGTCACGGCTGTTGCTAAGTACTGGATGTCCTAGCAATGGAATCAGAACAAAAACATTCTCTGGTAAAGCAGCACACTGAATCAAAACTCCATTTGATATGATATCTGCTCGGCAAAGTTTTGTACAGGTGCCTGATCAGCAAGTCATGGGCTCGGTCGCTCCGGTTATAGGTTAATCTTGCTAAATCTTCTAAGCAGTGGCTAAATCTTCTGAGCAGTGGAGCAGCAGTTGGCAGAACAAGTGAATAAAAGAGATCTCAAACAAAAGCTAATTTCAATTTGTGCAGGCCGAGCGGTTTGTGAGTGAATTTGGAGAAATGTGAATCAAGTCAACAAAGGCCTTTTAAATGAAATGAAATTAAAATGTGCAGCACCTCTTTTGCATAGGGGAAGGCAATAAAAAGGCACTCTGCATGTGAAGATGTTTCTGTCAAATGCAGATCGTCACACCACGGCCCTTTCCACACAGACACTTTAAAACATTTTGAGGCAGAAAATAAAAAATGTCCTCCGTTGAGGTCTGCATTAATTTTACCCTAAAACATTTCAGTTGCGGCCTCAAAACATTTTAAGTGACTGCCCTTTTAAAATGATTCTTTAGTTAGGAGCAGCAGTGGCGTAGGAGGTTAAGAGCTCGTGTATCTAATCTGGAGGAACCGGGTTTGATTCTCCGCTCTGCTGCCTGAGCTGTGGAGGCTTATCTGGGGAATTCAGATTAGCCTGTACACTCCCACACACGCCAGCTGGGTGACCTTGGGCTAGTCACAGCTTTTCGGAGCTCTCTCGGTCCCACCTACCTCACAGGGTGTTTGTTGTGAGGGGGAAAGGGCAAGGAGATTGTAAGCCCCTTTGAGTCTCCTGCAGGAGAGAAAGGCGGGATATAAATCCAAACTCCTCCTCCTCCTCCTCCTCCTCTTCTTCTTCTTCTTCACCAGAGGTCTCCAACATAGTGCCCGCGAGCAACTTTGCTGTTGCGCGCCAGGTGTTTTGAGAAAGTGGGTGGGGTCAACAGAGCTGCCGATTGGCCACTGGAGAAGTGACCGACACGGCCAGGTGAGCGTTTCTTAGCTAGCTCAACATGTACGCTTGCGTGTACGCAAGGAAATACTTTAAATGACGTGTTCTTTCAATGTTGAAGAGTTACTGCTGGAGCCACTTGTAACCTCGCTCCCTGGCCTCTTGCAGTTGACTCCACCTTCTGCGATGGCCATTTTGTGGCTGTGCTCACCACCCTGTGTCAGATTCCCAAAGGTGCCCACTGGGTAAAAACTATCGGGGTCCCCGGCTCCATGGTCAGATCAACACACATCGCTCTCCCACCTTTACATTGTCTTCAGAACAATGAGGTACATAAGGCTGAGAGAGAGAGAGAGAGAGAGAGAGAGAGAGAGAGAGAGAGAGAGAGAGAGAGAGAGTGTGTCAGGGTCACCCAGCAATGTTGGTCTCTGAGTGGGGACTCTAACCTAGGACTCCCAATTCCTAGTTTGACACCAAATCTCAGGGGTCCCATCTGCTTGGGAGCCAACGTGCGTACATGCTGATGGATGTATACCCTGAAAATGGACCGTGCCCACTGTTCTGTGGGTCCCTCTGCAGACTGGGCTTCAAATGCATGGGGCAGCCCCTCGAGATCAGATCATGACCCCTCCCCCAATAGAAAGGGATGCCCATTTTCATTTCCTTTTGCACTCGGAGGTTGTCCTCAAGAGTTCTTTGTAGCTTACGACTGACGTTACAAACGTTCAGAGATACTGACTCCTCTGTTTTGAAGATCACAGGTGTTTGCACAATTATTATAGAAGGTCTTTAGCCTGCTTCATAAATCTTTGGCCTATTATGCATGCAGAGCTTACCCTGCGGCTCTTTTCCTTGTCATGAGTTTTCCCCGCGGTTGTCTGTTTAAACTGGGGATCCTCCCACTGTGAGATGTCCCCAGTTGAGCCAAACACCATTTTGCTTGCCCCTTTGCCCCCTGCTTTTTTGTTTGTTTTTGACCATCTTGATCAGAATTTTTTTAAAAAGAACGAAACCTTTTTGGGCTGCTCTTGTGACCCGAAGAGTTGCAAGAATTGCTATGGGGGGGGGGGAGGCAGGGAGGGTGGTGAGCAAAGCTAAAGCAAGCGAAGCGCATAATCCTTCCCTTCACTTTCTCTACAGGGTTGGAGGGGGGATTGCACTGGGGGGGGGTTGCACTTTGCCCACTGGAGCAGCAGTGGCGTAGTGGCTAAGAGCAGTGGCTAAGAGCAGGTGCACTCTGATCTGGAGGAACCGGGTTTGATTCCCATCTCTGCCGCTTGAGTTGTGGAGACTTATCTGGGGAATTCAGATTAGCCTGTGCACTCCCACACATGCCAGCTGGGTGACCTTGGGCTAGTCACAGTTCTTCTGGGCTCTCTCAGCCCCACCCACCTCACAGGGTGTTTGTTGTGAGGGGGGAAGGGCAAGGAGATTGTAAGCCCCTTTGAGTCTCCTACAGGAGAGAAAGGGGGGATATAAATCCAAACTCTTCTTCTTCTTCTTCAGAAGCCACGGAACAACTCTGATCTGAGCTGCGGTGAGTTCCGAAGATGCTAAAATTAGTGCGTAACCAAGAATCCAAGTGGATGCAAAGCAGACCACAGGTGCATCATGGGATTTTATCTATTGCATAACAGAAGAGAAATTAACTCCTAGTTTGGATTTATACATCAACTGTTGAACAGGTGTGTTTCAAAATGTTATGTTATTGACCACTGAGGAAGGCTTCAATGGTTAAAATGCATATGGTTTTGTTGGTCATTTCATATACCCTGTTTCCCTGAATATAAGACATCCTCTGAAAATAAGACGTAGTAGAGGTTTTGCTGAAGTGCGAAATATAAGGCATCCCCCAAAAGTAAGACGTAGGCAAATTTTTGTTTGGAAGAATGCCCGATGAACAGAACACAGAAAAATAAGACATCCCCTGAAAATAAGACATAGCACATCTGGGAGCAGCAGTGGCGTAGGAGGTTAAGAGCTCATGTATCTAATCTGGAGGGACCGGGTTTGATTCCCAGCTCTGCCGCCTGAGCTGTGGAGGCTGATCTGGGGAATTCAGATTAGCCTGTGCACTCCCACGCACGCCAGCTGGGTGACCCTGGGCTAGTCACAGCTTCTCGGAGTTCTCTCAGCCCCACCTACCTCACAGGGTGTTTGTTGTGAGGGGGGAAGGGCAAGGAGATTGTCAGCCCCTTTGAGTCTCCTGCAGGAGAGAAAGGGGGGATATAAATCCAAACTCTTCTTCTTCTTCTTTTGGGAGCAAAAATTAATATGACACTGTCTTATTTTTGGGGAAACACAGTATTCATCAGTTGTAGTAATACCTGTATTGTATTCTTGTGTGATTTATGTGCAATATATTTTGGGATCTGTTTTTCTGCACCAATGTTTTTAATTATCTACTTTTGTTCTGTATAATTTGCACACTAATTAAACCGCTGGGCCGTTCTCAAGAGCTCATTCGTTCTCCGGCTCATTTTTCAGTGCCGATTCCGTTTCTGATTCATTTGTCCCTTTCTTGCCCCTTTTTGCCATGCGCCACGTATATGTTACACATTGAAAACTGCACAAAAATGACACTCAAAAGTGTGGGCATGGGATGAAAAAAAAATCCGCAGAAGGTCACTGAAACTGGCACAAAAGTCAAGAATTTCAGGTTTGACCAGCACCAGGGGAAAACGAAATTGGGCACATCTGAGCCCTGCGGGGATAGGGTGGGATATAAATTAGATTCAATCAATCAATCTTCATCCAATTGGAGGGACTGGCTGCTGAAGGTGCCCCCCTTCCTTCCCCCCCCCCTTTTTGGCTCTTTACATCTGGGCCCTTTGTCATCTGATGGGACTCACCATAGTAACAAGCCTTTATTGGCATAAGAACATAAGAACATAAGAACAAGCCAGCTGGATCAGACCAGAGTCCATCTAGTCCAGCTCTCTGCTACTCGCAGTGGCCCACCAGGTGCCTTTGGGAGCTCACCTGCAGGAGGTGAACGCAATGGCCTTCTGCGGCTGTTGCTCCCGATCACCTGGTCTGTTAAGGCATTTGCAATCTCAGATCAAGGAGGATCAAGATTGGTAGTCATAAATCAACTTCTCCTCCTCCTCATAAATCGACTTCTCCTCCAAATCTGTCCAAGCCCCTTTTAAAGCTATCCAGGTTAGTGGCCATCACCACCTCCTGTGGCAGCATCTTCCAAACACCAATCACACGTTGCGTGAAGAAGTGTTTCCTTTTATTAGTTCTAATTCTTCCCCCCAGCATTTTCAATGTATGCCCCCTGGTTCTAGTATTGTGAGAAAGAGAGGCATAAAATAAACATACAAAATAAGCATTCAAAATTTGCCCATTATTGCTCACAGTTATAGACACTGGTACTAAAATATATACATGGTCCTTCTGTAACTATAGAACATTCCTTCAACCAAGTTGACTCAATTTAAACGCTGAATGTATCAGATTTCTTTTACAGAAGCTAGAAAAATTCCTGCTGGCTATATGTGGTCATAATACATAGACATTGATTAGTATCCATCTAGACTTACGTCTATTATCTTTGGCAGAAATTTTGCTACATTCTCGCACACTGTGGGATCCATGTTGTTCAAAGGCATAGGTATCTTAAGAGCATCGGTTAGATTGTTATGCAGAATTGGGATAAGTGCAGATTGCGATATTCTGGTTTTTGCAAACCTTACACAATGAAAAAGGCGTATGATCGAGTGTCTCCACCTGACCCATATTGCATGGACATAGCCTCCTCTGTTTATCAATTTGTTGATATCTGCCATAAAGCCGCATAGAAGGCATTAGATTGAATCTGGCCAGTGTTAAGGCTCTTCTTAGTTTAGGATTGGTGATCCAATATAAATAATTGGCCATATGTCCTTGTTCAATTGGAATAAGCAGGGTCAGGGGAGGAACACGTTTTCCTCGCAGCCGTTATCATATCCCGATACTCTTGATCTAGTAGCTTAGTTTTCAAGGTGTATGCTTCTGATAGGGAAAGAGGGAATCTGATGGGATTCGCTATCCCTCCCTCTTGGGGGAGGATTTTTTAAAAATGGGGTTGTTGGACGCCACTTATTATACTCATTATACTTATTTTTCTTATTATTCCTATCGCTGTTTTTAAAGGTTTTAGCAATTATTTAGAACTGTACTGTGAATTTATGCTGTACGCCGCCCGGAGCCCCTCAGGGATAGGGCGGTATAAAAATCTAAAGAATAAATAAAATAAAATAAATCAATCAAATCAGCAGGGAGGAGAAATTTCAAAACCGCCCTCTCTTAACCCCCATGTTCATTTTTTCATTGCCAGCGTCTGTTTGCTGAAATATGACCTTGTGGTGGGGCTTCATCCAGAACTTTGCAGGCTTCTCGTCTTTTGAAGGACTTGGACTAATCAGTCCTGGGTTCCAGTGTCAGGATTACTCGGTCCTGGGTTCAAATGTCACCTCAGCTGTAACTCTTACCGTAGGACCTTGGGGTCACGAAGTTCACTCAGTCTAACGTGCTTTGAGTGGGATCAATGGATTAAATATCTAGAACAAAAATTTACTGTACAAAACATTTATTTCG